>NC_081552.1:55218285-55426133 GCF_963082655.1 Stomoxys calcitrans | reverse complement strand
GTGCATCAAACAGACGTATCTTTGCCAAATTTCAGCTCAATATCTCAATTTTTGAAGGCTGTGGAGTGATTACAACAGACGGACGGACAGACGGATGGACGAACGGACGGATAGACAGACAGACACATGAACATCGTAAAACGAGCTTAGATTTTTACGACGATCCGTAATATATATACTTTGTAAATATACTTTGTAGGGTCGGAAATTGATATTTCGTAAGTCGCAAACGCAATGACTAAATGACTACACCCCCTATCCTATGGTGTTGGGTAGAACAAGTAAAAGCGTGCTAAGTTCGGCCGGGCCGAATCTTATATACCCTCCACCATGGATCGCATTTGTCGAGTTCTTTTCCCGGCATCTCTTCTTAGGCAAAAAAGGATATAAGAAAAGAGTTGCTCTTGCTATTAAAACGATATCAAGATATGGTCCGGTTCGGACCACAATTAAATTATATGTTGGAGACCTGTGTAAAATTTCAGACAATTCGTATAAGAATTGCGCCCATTGGGGCTCACGAAGTAAAATAGAGAGAACGATTTATATGGGATCTGTATCGGGCTATAGACCGATTCAGACCATAATAAACACGTTTGTTGATGGTCATGAGAGGATCCGTCGTACAAAATTTCAGGCATATCGGAAAATAATTGCGACCTCTAGGGGTCAAGAAGTCAAGATCCCAGATCGGTTTATATGGCAGCTATATCAGGTTATGAACCGATTTGAACCTTATTTGACACAGTTGTTGAAAGTAAAAATAAAATACGTCATGCAAAATTTCAGCCAAATCGGATAGGAATTGCGCCCTCTGAAAGCTCAAGAAGTCAAATCCTCAGATCTGTTTATATGACAGCTATATCAGGTTATGAACCGATTTGAACCATACTTGGCACAGTTGTTGGATATCATAACGAAATACTTCGTGCAAAAATTCATTCAAATCGGATAAGAATTGTGCCCTCTAGAGGCTCAAGAAGTCAAGACCCAAGATCGGTTTATATGGCAGCTATATCAGGTTTTAAACCGATTTGAACCATATTTGGCACAGTTGTTGGGTATCATAACAAAACAAGTCGTGCGAAATTCCATTCCATTCGGATAAGAATTGCGCACTCTAGAGGCTCAAGAAGTCAAGACCCCAGATCGGTTTATATGGCAGCTATATCAGGTTATGGGCCGATTTGAACCATACTTGGCACAGTTGTTGGATATAATAACAAAACACGTCGTGCAAAATTTCATTCCGATCGGATAAGAATTGCGCACGCTAGAGGCTCAAGAAGTCAAGACCCAAGATCGGTTTATATGGCAGCTATATCAGGTTATGAACCGATTTTAACCATACTTAGCACAGTTGTTGGATATCTTAACAAAACATGTCGTGCAAAATTTCATCCCAATCGGATAAGAATTGCGCACTCTAGAGGCTCAATAAGTCAAGACCCAAGATCGGTTTATATGGCAGCTATATCAAAACATGGACCGATATGGCCCATTTACAATACCAACCGACCTACACTAATAAGAAATATTTGTGCAAAATTTCAAGCGGCTAGCTTTACTTCTTCGGAAGTTAGCGTGCTTTCGACAGACAGACGGACAGACGGACGGACATGGCTAGATCGACATAAAATTTCACGACGATCAAGAATATATATACTTTATGGGGTCTCAGACGAATATTTCGAGTAGTTACAAACAGAATGACGAAATTAGTATACCCCCCATCTTATGGTGGAGGATATAAAAATAATTAAGAATCATAAGTTATGGCAATTGAAACTCTTCATTCCCTGTAGGATATATCCTGTGATAGGTAACTAATTTTCCAGTTTAGGGGTCCTAGAGGGTTCCGAAAACTATTCTAAGGCCCTCAAAGTTGATTACCTTGGTTATACAAAGTATTATTTGGTGTTGAAAGGGCTTCCATAACAAAATCGATTGGACTTAAAGATCGCCTAAAAAAATTTTCAAATTTTCAAATTTTCATTTTGGGCAAGGTTTATTAACAAAAACAAGTAAAAGCGTGCTAAGTTCGGCCGGGCCGAATCTTATATACCCTCCACCATGGAGCGCAGTTGTTGAGTTCTTTTCCCGACATCTCTTCTTAGGCAAAAAGTGATATAAGAAAAGATTTGCTCTGCTATTAAAGCGATATAAAGATATGATCCGGTTAAGACCACAATTAAATTATATGTTGGAGACCTGTGTAGAATGTCAGCCAATTCGAGTAAGAATTGCGCCCTTTGGGGGCTCAAGAAGTAAAATAGAGAGATCGATTTATATGGGAGCTGTATCGGGCTATAAACAGATTTAGACCATAATAAACACGTATGTTGATGGTCAAGAGAGGACCCATCGTACAAAATTTCAGGCAAATCGGATAATAATTGCGACTTCTAGAGGCTCAAGAAGTCAAGATCCCAGATCGGTTTATATGGCAGCTATATCAGGTTATGAACCGATTTAAACCTTATTTGACACAGTGGTTGAAAGAAAAAATAAGAAACGTCATGCAAAATTTCAGCCAAATCAGGTAGGAATTGCGTCATCTAGAACCTCAAGAAGTACAGTCCCCAGATCTGTTTATATGACAGCTATATCAGTTTATGAGCCGATTTGAACCATTTTTGGCACGCTTGTTGGATATCATAAAAAAAACATGTCGTGCAAAATTTCATTCCAATCTGACAAGAATTGCGCACTTTAGAGGCTTAAGAAGTCAAGACCCAAGACCGATTTATATGGCAGCTATATCAGGTTATGGACCGATTAGGACCATACTTGGCACAGTTGTTGAATATCATAACAAAACACGTCGTGCAAAATTTCATTATAATCTGATAAGAATTGCGCACTCTAGAGGCTTAAGAAGTCAAGACCCAAGATCGGTTTAAATGGCAGCTATATCAGGTTATGGACCGATTAGGACCATACTTGGCACAGTTGTTGAATATCATAACAAAACACGTCATGCAAATCTTCATGCCAATCGGATAAGAATTGCGCACTCTAGAGGCTCAAGAATTCAAGACCCAAGATCGGTTTATATGGCAGCTATATCAGATTATGGACCGATTTGTACCATATTTAGCACAGTTGTTGGATATCATAACAGAACACGTCGTGTCAAAATTCATTCAAATCGGATAAGAATTGGGCACTCTAGAGGCTCAAGAAGTCAAGACCCAAGATCGGTTTATATGGCAGCTATATCAGATTATGGACCGATTTGAACCATACTTGGCACAGTTGTTGGACATCATAACAAAACACGTCGTGCCAAAATTCATTCAAATCGGATAAGAATTGCGCACTCTAGAGGCTCAAGAAGTCAAGACCCAAGATCGGTTTATATGGCAGCTATATCAGATTATGAACCGATTTGAACCATACTTGGCACAGTTGTTGGATGTCATAACAAAATACGTCGTGCAAAATTTCGTGCCAATCGGATAAGAATTGCGCACTCTAGAGGTTGAAGAAGTCAAGACCCAAGATCGGTTTATATGGCAGCTATATCAAAACATGGACCGATATGGCCCATTTACAATACCAACCGACCTACACTAATAAGAAGTATTTGTGCAAAATTTCAAGTGGCTAGCTTCACTCCTTCGGAAGTTAGCGTGCTTTCGACAGACAGACGGACGGACGGACGGACGGACGGACGGACAGACGGACGGACATGGCTAGATCGACATAAAATTTCACGACGATCAAGAGTATATATACTTTATGGGGTCTCAGACGAATATTTCGAGTAGTTACAAACAGAATGACGAAATTAGTATACCCCCCATCTTATGGTGGAGGGTATAAAAATAAACTTTAATCAAACTTGCCTATAACACCCTGTATCTTCATGCTCCATATGTTATGGATCAATTGCATATATTACATGGATGCTTTTCAAAAGATTGGCATATATTTGACTCGCTTGCTAGTTTCCTTAACTTTCAATAACTTTCGACTGAAATATTTTGGAAAATAGTTGAAAGAATGATGAAAAATTCATGTCATAAGAACATGAGATATATGTAAGTGAAAACAAGTAAAAAGGCGTTAAGTTCGGCCGGGCCGAACTTTGGATAACCACCATCTCGGGTATATGTGTAAACCACCTTTCATCAAAAACCGGGGAAAATTGCACGCCTTATGTCCCATAGCAGATGTATCGAAATATGCTCCGATTTGGACCAAATACTAATAAGAACAAGTCATTGTTCAATTGTGTATAACAAACAAGCAAAAAGGCGTTAAGTTCGGCCGGGCCGAACTTTGGATACCCACCACCTCGGGTATATATGTAAACCACCTTTCATCAAAATTCGATGAAAATTGCATACCTTATGTCCCATAGCAGCTATATCAATATATGTTCCGATTTAGACCAACTACGTATAAGTAAAAGTTATTGTTCAATTATATATAACAAAATATTGGTCTTTTTAGTAGTTATATCTAAAAATAAACCGATCTGAACTATATACCATACGGATGTCGAAAAGCATAACATAAGTCAGTGTGTCAAATTTCAATCGCAATCGGATTAAAAATGCGCCTTTTATGGGGCCAAGACTTCAAATCGAGAGATCGGTTTATATGGCAGCTATATGCATATAAACCATTTGAAGAAATATGTGGAGGGACTTAACTTAACTCTTTGTCCCAAATTGCGGCAACATCGGACAATAAATGCGCTTTTTATGGCCCCAAAATCTAAAACCGAGAGATCGGTCTATATGGCAGCTATATCTAAATCTGAACCGATCTGAGCCATATTGACGGACGATGTCGAAGGGCCTAACACAACTCATTGTCCCAAATTTCAGCAAAATCGGATAATAAATGTAGCTTTTATGGGTCTATGACCCTAAATCGGAGGATCGGTCTATATGGCAGCTATATCCAAATCTGGATCGATCTGAGCCGTATTGACGGAGAATGTCGAAGGGCCTAACACAACTCACTGTCCCAAATTTCAGCAAAATCGGATAATAAATGTGGCCTTTATTGGCCTAAGACCCTAAATCGGCGAATCGGTCTATATGGGGGCTATATCAAGATATAGTCCGATATAGCCCATCTTACAACTTAACCTGCTTATGGATAAAAATATGGCAGCTTTATCCAAATCTGGACCGATCTGAGCCAAATTGACGGAGGATGTCGAAGGGCGTAACACAAATCACTGTCCCGAATTTCAGCAAAATCGGATAATAAATGTGGCTTTTATGGGCCTAAGACCCTAAATTGGAGGATCGGTCTATATGGCAGCTATATCCAAATCTGGACCGATCTGGCCCACATTGACGGAGAATGTCGAAGGGCCTAACACAACTCACTGTCCCAAATTTCAGCAAAATCGGATAATAAATGTGGCCTTTATTGGCCTAAGACCCTAAATCGGCGAATCGGTCTATATGGGGGCTATATCAAGATATAGTCCGATATAGCCCATCTTACAACTTAACCTGCTTATGGATAAAAAAAGAACCTGTGCAAAATTTCAACTCAATATCTCTATTTTTGAAGACTGTAGCGTGATTTCAACAGACAGACGGACGGACATGTCTAGATCGTCTTAGATTTTTACGCTGATCAAGAATATATATATCTTATAGGGTCGGAAATGGTGTTTCGATGTGTTGCAAACGGAATGACAAAATGATTATACCCCCATCCGTCGGCGGTGGGTATAAAAATTGATCTTTTTAGTAGCTATGTCTAAAAATAAACCAATCTGAACCATATACGACACGGATGTCGAAAAGCCTAACATAAGTCACTGTGTCAAATTTCAGTGAAATCGGATTATAAATGCGCCTTTTATGTGGCCAAAACTTTAAATCGAGATATCGGTCTATGTGACAGCTACATCAAAATCTGGACCGTTTTGGGCCCAAAACTTTAAATGGAGAGAGCGGTCTATATGTCAGCTATATCCAAATCTGAACCGATCAGAGCCAAATTGAAGAAAGATGTCGAAGAGCCTAACACAACTCACTGTTCCAAATTTCAGCAAAATCGGATAATAAATGTGGCTTTTATGGACCTAAGACCCCAAATCGGAGGATCGGTCTATATGGCAGCTATATCCAAATCTGGACCAATCTGAGCCAAATTGACGAAGGAAGTCGAAGGGCCTAACACAACTCACTGTCCCACATTTCAGCAAAATCGGATAATAAATGTGGCTTTTATGGGCCTTAGAACCTTAATCGGAGGATCGGTCTATATGACAGCTAAATCCAAATCTGGACCGATCAGAGCCAAATTAACGAAGGATGTCGAAGGGCCTAACTCAACACACTGTCCCAAATTTCAGCAAAATTGGATAATAAATGTGGCTTTTATGGGCCTAAGACCCTAAATCGGCGGATCGGTCTATATGGGGGCAATATCAAGATATAGTCCGATATAGCCCATCTTCGAACTTAACCTGCTTATGGACAAAAAAAGAATCTGTGCAAAATTTCAGCTCAATATCTCTATTTTTAAAGACTGTAGCGTGATTTCAACAGACAGACGGACAGACGGACGGACATTGTTAGATCGTCTTAGATTTTTGCGCTGATCAAGAATATATATATTTTATAGGGTCGGAAATGGATATTTCGATTTGTTGCAAACGGAATGACAAAATAATATATCCCCATCCTTCGGTGGTTGGTATAAAAAGTATGAGTTATTAGCATGGAGAAAAACATAAGGTACATTATTTAGTATGCTAATTTCGGCCGCGCCCAGAAAATTGAGTTTATACAAAGCAAATTTTCGTTAATATAATGAATTCAATCGTTGACGCTGTTTTTCTGAATTTCGTCAATCGTTGTATTTACAAGTTCCCATTCATCAATATTACGAAATTTTTATTTTCCATATTTTAATAAAAAACTGAGAAACTCCTAACTGTTGCCATGAAACACTCCTGCAAATTCAACTTAATAAAGATTTAAAACTTTTGGGCATATTTGACCACGGAAATCGAGGTTTGCAAATAACGATCAACCGCCAATGAATAATAACGAATTGCAAGCATTGATACAATAACCCAGTACATTGACTGAACGATTAAGTCAATCGTCGACATAAAGGAAAACACTTAACGAATGACTGTCATTAATATAACAGACATTTTCGTTAAAAATATGAATGTGGACAGTGGATGGGATAGTATGAGTAAGGAAGTATTAGCGTATCGAGTTCGTTGATACAACAGCCAAGAACGTTGTTGATAGAATGATAGGACGAATGAAAAAAAAAACCGTTTGTCATATAAACGAACAGCATCCGTTAACCGGTATTCATTAAAACAACGAAAATTTAATTTTAAAAATTTACAATGAAAATTTTCATTAATATAATGAATTCATCATCGTTGGCGTGGTTTTTCTGAATTTCGTCAATCGTTGCACTTATTACGGTTTTTATCCAAAAAAATATTTTGTTTGGGCTTAAAATGGGCAAATTGAGATTAGTTTATACAAGTCAAGTAAAAATGCACTAAGTTCGGCAGTGCCGAACATTTACCCACCACCATACATATATGTATTATCAAAATTTATAATAACACTACTACAATATTTCCATATTAATATCTAAATATATTACGATATTAATAATATTTGGTTCAGGTGCCCAAAAGCCCTCCTTAATCATACCCTCTCCCTTACCACAATGTTCAAAAACGCCAGATCTCAGAGATGCGTGCATTGATTTAAGCAAAATTTTTTATGCCACCTTATCGTACCCCAAAAACACAAAATCGGTATAAAATTTTTGGGTCAAATAACCTGATTTTGCGCTTGGGACAATATTCGTATCCAATGAAAGGTATTTAAGAGATGAGTACGAATTTGGTATAAAAATTTCACTCTTAATTTTCCCCTACCCCCAAAAAAAAGCCCCAAGGGGACACTTTCACTGTTTTGGGCAATATGGGTATCAAATGAAAGGTATTTAAGAGTAGAGTACGAACTTGGCATTAAAATCTTACCCTAAGAGTCGGGGGGTCCCCCACCCCCAAAAACACCACCCAACAGGACACTTTGCCGCTTTGGGCAATATGGGTATAAAATTAAAGATATTTAAAAGTAAAATACAAATCTTACACAAAAATTAATTTTTCGGTGTCTGAAAAACCCCCCAGCAGCACAAATATTTCCGATTGGGACAATATGGATATCAAATGAAATCTATTTAAAGGTAGAGTCCAATGCTGATATAAAAATTTATTCCTTGGTGTCTGAGGCGCCTTCCCACCTCCCAAAACCCCTCAACAGGATATGTTTACCGATTGGGACAATATGGGTATCAAACGAAAGATATTTAGAAGCTGAGTGGACATCTGTTATAAGAATTTGGTCCAAGATGTCTACGGGGCCTTCCCAACCCTAAAACAGGCGTAAATGTCCAACGTCACAAAATGAGTATTGAATGATAGGTCTTTGGGAGTTGACTTCGAATCTGGTATACACATTTAAGACAGGCTCTGGGACCGACTCACCCACTAAATACTCTTCAATAGGACGTGGTCGCTTTGAAATATGATTTTGAATGTAGATAACCAATACAAAATAATTTATTAGTGTGAATCGGAACGAGACCTGTAGCCCTTAATATCTTGATAGCCACCTTCAAAATGCTTCATATTATGGGGCTCAAACAAAATCGTGATCTAGCACGATGTTGATATTAATTTAGGGTCCACCTCTAAACTCTCTTTAAGCCGGTCAAGATAAATAATAGGTATTTGATAGTAGAAAACGAATTTGATATCCAATTTTCAGCCCAAATGTTTGGGGGTTGTGTCACCCCATAAACTCCCCCTAAACCAATGGCAATTGGGGCTAAAATAAAAGAGATTTGAGAGTAAAGATCGATGCCGATATTTTTTCAGGGCTAAGTACGTGGTGGCCGCGCCCCCCTGCATACCCATTAAACTGGACATATTTGTGAATTAAGCCAAAAAGGGGCTCAAACCTGTATCTGTTTCATAGCCAAGTGTTTCAGGGACGTCCCACCTCATAAACCACACACCTAAACCACACATATATACCGACTAAAGCAATATGTAGCTCCAATGTGGTTTTTGGAAATGGAGTATGATATCCACTTTCGGAGCAAAGACTTTGGGTACTCCAATCCACCACCAAATTCAAGAGAATGAAGTAGATCTAACATCCGAACTTTAATAGGGTGACCCTCCCCTTACCCTATTTTCAAAAACGCCAGGTCTCAGAGATGGGTGGGTCGATTTAAGCAAAATTTAGTTTGTTTATAATAACTTAAAAATTTAGATCAATCACGACAATATGGGACTCAAATGAAAGGTATTTAGGATAAGAAAAAGTATATTGGGTTGCCCAAAAAGTAATTGCCGGTAATATAGTAGTAATATAGTCGGCGTTGACAAATTTTTTCAACGGCTTGTGACTCTGTAATTGCATTCTTTCTTCTGTCAGTTATCAGCTGTTACTTTTAGCTTGCTTTAGAAAAAAAGTGCGCGAAATTATGTTTACATTTGTTTGTTTGGCGTCAATTTTAATATGGGTACCACATGTATTGAAAGAAATTCATTTACCAAACTGAATCAACGGTTGTGATATGCACCTTAAACGCAATGAATTCGATCCGTTTTTAAAACGAATCATAACTGGAGATGAAAAATGGATTGATTACAACAACGTTAGTCCAACGTGATATCCACCAAAAGAAGGTTATGCTGTCTGTTTGGTGGGATTGGAAGGGTGTGGTATATTTTGAGCTCCTTCCAAGGAACCAAACGATTAATTCGGATGTATAATGTCAACAATTGGACAAATTGAATACAGCCATCAAGGAGAAGCGACCAGAATTGGTCAATCGTAAAGGTACCATATTCCACCAGGACAACGCTGGACCGCATACATCTTTGGTCACTCGCCAAAAACTGAGTGAGCTTGGCTGGGAACTTTTGATGCATCTACCATATAGCCCTGACCTTGCACCATCAGACTACCATTTATTTCGATCTTTGCAGAACTCCTTAAATGGTAAATCTTTCGGCAATGATGAGGCTATAAAATCGCACTTGGTTCAGTTTTTTGCAGATAAAGGCCAGAAGTTCTATGAGCGTGGAATACTAAATTTGCCAGGAAGATGGCAAAAGGTTATCGAACAAAATGGCAATTATATATTTGATTAAAGTTCATTCTAAGTTTTAATAAAAATGAATTTAATTACCTTTTCGGTCAACCCAATATTATATCCAATTGACGGACCAAGTGTTAGGGGACCACCCCAACCTCCAAAACACCCCTAAATCGGACATATTTACCGACCATGGTAATATGGGACTCAAATGAAAGTTATTTGAGAGTAGAATACGAATCTGATATCCAAATGTGGGACCAAGTTTCTGGGGGTCCACCACTTCCCCAAAACACACCCAAAACAGGACTTATTTACTGACCATGGCAATATGGGGCTTGAATAAAAGCTATTTGAGTTTAGAATACGAATCGTTTATCTAAATGTGGGTCCAAGTTTTTGGGTGGCCGCCCCTCCCAAAAACACCACTAACAAGTAAGAAGGCGTTAAGTTTGGCCGGGCCGAACTTTGGATACCCACCACCTCGGGTATATATATAAACCACCTTTCGTCAAATCCGGGGAAAATTGTATACCTAATGACCCCTAGCAGCTCTATAGATATCATCCGATTTAGACCAAATGCTTATAAGTACATGTCATTGTTCAACAGAGAGATAGGTCTATATGGCAGCTATATCCAAATCTGAACCGATCTGAGCTAAATTGAAGGCAAATATCGAAGGGCCCAACACAAGTCATTGTCCCAAATTTCGGCGACATCGGACAATAAATGCGCTTTTTATGGGCCCAAAAACTTAAATCGAGAGATCGGTCTATATGGCAGCTATATCCAAATCTGAACCGATCAAGGCCAAATGGAAGACGTCGAAGGGTCTAAGGCAAACCACTATTCCAAATTTCAGCAAAATCGGATAATAAATGTGGCTTTTATGGGCCTAAGACCATAAATCGGAGGATCGGTCTATATGGCAGCTATATCCAAATTTGGACCGATCTGGGCCAAATTGACGAAGGATGTCGAAGGGCTAAACGCAACTCACTGTACCAAATTTCAGCAAAATCGGATAATAAATGTGGCTTTCATGGGCCTAAGACCATAAATCGGAGGATCGGTCTATATGGCAGCTATATCCAAATTTGGACCGATCTGGACCAAATTGACGAAGGATGTCGAAGAGCTCAACGCAATTCACTGTCCCAAATTTCAGCAAAATCGGATAATAAATGTGGCTTTTATGGGCCTAAGACCATAAATCGGAGGATCGGTCTATATGGCAGCTATATCCAAATTTAAACCGATCTAGGCCAAATTGACGAAGGATGTCGAAGGGCTCAACGCAACTCACTGTCCCAAATTTCAGCAAAATCGGATAATAAATGTGGCTTTTATGGGCCTAAGACCATAAATCAGAGGATCGGTCTATATGGCAGCTATATCCAAATCTGAACCGATCAGAGCCAAATTGACGAAGGATGTCGAAGGGCCAAACACAACTCACTGTGCCAAATTTCATCCAAATCGGATATAAAATGTAGCTTTTATGGGCCTAAGACCCTTAATCTGAGGATCGGTCTATATGGCAGCTATATCCAAATTTGGACCGATCTGAGCCAAATTGACGAAGGATGTCGAAGGGCCCAACGCAACTCACTGTCCCACATTTCAGCAAAATCGGATAATAAATTTGGCTTTTATGGGCCTAAGACCCTAAATCGGCGGATCGGTCTATATGGGGGCTATATCAAGATATAGTCCGATATAGCCCATCTTCGAACTTAACCTGCTTATGGACAAAAAAAGAATCTGTGCAAAATTTCAGCTCAATATCTCTATTTTTAAAGACTGTAGCGTGATTTCAACAGACAGACGGACAGACGGACAGACGGACGGACATGTCTAGATCGTCTTAGATTTTTACGCTGATCAAGAATATATATACTTTATAGGGTCGGAAATGGATATTTCGATGTGTTGCAAACGGAATGACAAAATGAATATACCCCCATCCTTCGGTGGTGGGTATAAAAATAGGTTATATATATAGGTTATATAAGGTTATATACCGATTTTGACCGTGCTTAGCGTAGTTGTTGGAAGTCATAGCAGAACATCATATGCAAAATTTCAGCCTAATCGGACAAAAATTGCGGCTTGTAAGGGCTCAAGAAGCCAAATCGGGAGATCCCATATATTATATGGGAGCTATATCAGGTTATAGACCGATTTGGACCGTACTTGACATAGTTGTTGGAAGTCACAACAAAACACTACAGCCAAAATTTCAGCCACATCGGACAAAAATTGCGGTTCAAGAAGTCAAATCGGGAGATCGGTTTATATGGGAGCTATATCAAGTTATAGACCGATCCGGGCCGTACTGAGGTTTATTTTTTTGAAAAAATTTCACTGAATTTTGTTTTTAAATATTTTTTGAAATTTTGTCTTAAAAACTTTATTGAAAATTTTCTAATTTTCGTTTGTTTCTCTTTCGAGACGAGCTCAGTGATCGGAGATTTTCTTTGCAAATGAAAGAGGAAAGCCAGAGATAGCGACACACACTCACCACTATTGGACGCGTTTCGTCTTTGGTTGGAAGATTTTTCAACCATATTAGGTGTGATGGCTTCAAGGGCCGTGCGTTGGTACATTGTATTTGAATCGTATTAATTGCGTAAACGCCTATATGATTCAATTACCACGCTCGACAACACAATCTTTTAGCTTTACTTTTTCCCAATGCATGTGTTTACGCGTAGTGACAGACTTTTTTCTGCGACAATTACACTACTTCTAGACCAGACATCTGTTGGAAGTTGTATTGATGGCTTCGAACCCTAGACAACGGCAACGGCTGTTGCTCCATTTGCCCAGATCCGAATCCCGGCAGGGCTATGCCGAATTTTCTTTAATTTTCAAGGTTTTTGCCTGGTAATGCGAAGATCATTAAATTTTAAAATTTTTGTCTTATTTATTTTGTAATATTGTCTTAAGAAAATTTTTTTAGGAGAAATTTTCACTGATATTTCATTAAAATTTGGCTTCAGAAAAAAATGCATTAAAATGTTGTCGTTAGAAAAATTAATTTAGTGGAGCACGGGCCTGAGCAAAATTTTGTGTCAGGACAATTTTTGGCACAGTTGTTGGAAATCATAACAGAACAACAGAACAGAAAATTGTAGCTTGTAATGGCTCAAGAAGCCAAATCGAGAGATCGGTTTATATGGGAGCTATATCTAAATCTGAACCGATATGGCCCATTTCAATCCCCATAGACCCACGTCGATGGTAAGTATCTGTGCAAAATTTCAAGCGGCTAGCTTCACGCGTTCGACCGCTATCGTGATTTTGACAGGACGGACATGGCTAGATCGACTCAAAACGACGAGACGAACAGAATATATATATTTTATGGGGTCGAATATTTCGAGGTTTTACAAATGAAAATTAGTAGACCCCCATTGAAGGCTGTAGCCAGAATTTTAATTTGGGAGGCCAACCCCACATTTTTTCAAAATGAAACATTGCAAAAATTTGTGTTACTGTGAAATTGGAAATATACCTCATAAAATTGTGGGCGCTATTGGCTACAGCAATTAACCCATCGGCGTGTCGTTTGGCCATAAAGTCAGAGCTGAATTTTGTACTGATTGCCATATCCTAATATTTCAAAGTCTTCGAAGCGTGGTTGTCTTTGTGAATATCTAAGTTTTTATACCCTCCACCATAGGATGGGGGGTATACTAATTTCGTCATTCTGTTTGTAACTACTCGAAATATTCGTCTGAGACCCCATAAAGTATATATGTTCATGATCGTCGCGAAATTTTATGTCGATCTAGCCATGTCCGTCCGTCCGTCCGTCTGTCTGTCGAAAGCACGCTAACTTCCGAAGGAGTAGAGCTAGCCGCTTGAAATTTTGCACAAATACTTCTTATTAGTGTAGGTCGGTTGGTATTGTAAATGGGCCATATCGGTCCATGTTTTGATATAGCTGCCATATAAACCGATCTTGGGTCTTGACTTCTTGAACCTCTAGAGGGCGCAATTCTCATCCGATTTGAATGAAAGTTTGCACGTAGTATTTTGTTATGATATCCAACAACTGTGCTGAGTATGGTTCAAATCGGTCCATAACCTGATATAGCTGTCAAATAAACAGATCTGGGGACTTGACTACTTGAGCTTCTAGAGGGCGCAATTCCTGTCCGATTTGGCTGAAATTTAGCATCACGTATTTTATTCTTACTTTCAACAACTGTGTCAAATAAGGTTCAAATCGGTTCATAACCTGATATAGCTGTCATATAAACCGATCTGAGATCTTGACTTCTTGAGCCTCTAGAGGTCGCAATTATTATCCGATTTGCCTGAAATTTTGTACAACGCATTCTCTCATGACCTCCAACATACGTGTTTATTATGGTTTGAATCAGTCTATAGCCCGATACAGCTCCCATATAAATCGATCTCTCTTTTCACTTCTTGAGCCCCCAAAGGGCGCAATTCTTATTCGAATTGGCTGACATTTTACACAGGTCTCCAACATATAATTGAATTGTGGTCCAAACCGGACCATATCTTGATGTCGCTCTAACAGCAGAGCAAATCTTTTCTTATATCCTTTTTGCCTAAGAAGGGATGCCGGAAAAAGAACTCGCCAAATGCGATCCATGGTGGAGGGTATATAAGATTCGGCCCGGCCGAACTTGTTCTTTATTTTAAGGACCGAAAAGTTACCATAACAAAGATAAATGCATGATCAATTTTTACCACTCTGCCCTCTCTCTGTTCGTGGTGGCGTCTCCATTCAGTTGATCCATTTGCAACAGATGACGCTTTTCTAAATGTTACCGCTGGCATCTATAAGAGAAAGGTTTAGACTTTAATATCCAAAATGTTAACTTAAAAGTTCTCCGTTCCATGTTTCCCCGGATTTTTGCGCAATCACATATAACTGACTGAGAGTTTGACGAAATGTCAAACTCTCAGTCAGTCTGAACAAAATTTGTCAAAATTTGAACACATTTCGAACCGAACGCTGATTTTGGTAATAAAATTCAATGATTTGCAAGCGTTGCTCGTTAGTAAGTCTATTCATGATGAAATGTCAAAGCATACTGAGCATCTTTCTCTTTGACACCATGTCTGAAATCCCACGTGATCTGTCAAATACTAATGCATGAAAATCCTAACCTCAAAAAAATCACCCTATATATAGACTAGCTGAGCCCGGCCCGCTCTGCTATGTTAGAGAAGAGTACTCTAAATTTGAACATTTCTGCGTAATTGTAGTTGAAAATGTATTCCAATTTTTCCTATGGATTTTTATACCCACCGCCGATGGATGGGGGTATATTCATTTTGTCATTCCGTTCGTAACACATCGAAATATCCATTTCCGACCCCATAAAGTATATATATTCTTGATCAGCGTAAAAATCTAAGACGATCTAGACATGTCCGTCCGTCTGTCCGTCTGTCTGTTGAAATCACGCTACAGTCTTCAAAAATAGAGATATTGCGCTGAAACTTTGCACAGAATCTTTTTTTGTCCATAAGCAGGTTAAAATCGAAGATGGGCTATATCGGATTATATCTTGATATAGCCCCCATATAGACCGATCCGCCGATTTAGGGTCTTCGGCCAATAAATGCCACATTTATTATCTAATTTTGCTGAAATTTTGGACAGTGAGTTGTGTTAGGCCCTTCGACATCCTTCGTCATTTTTGCCCAGATCGGTTCAGATTCGGATATAGCTGCCATATAGACCGATCTTCAAATTTAGGGTCTTAGGCCCATAAAAGCTACATTAAATATCCAATTTTGTTGAAATTTGGGACAGTGAGTTGTGTTAGGCCCTTCGACATTCTTCGTCAATTTGGCCCAGATCGGTCCAGACTTGGATATATCTGCCATATAGACCGATCCTCCGATTTAGGGTCTTAGGCCCATAAAAGCCACATTTATTATCCGATTTTGTTGAAATGTGGGACAGTAAGTTGTCTTAGGCTCCTCGACATTCTCCGTCAATTTGGCCCAGATTGGTCCAGATTTGGATATAGCTGCCATATAGACCGATATCTCGATTCAAAGTCTTGGCCCCATAAAAGGCGCATTTATAATCCACTTTAATTGAAATTTGACACAGTGACATATGGTAGACTTTTCGATATCCATGTCGTAATTGGTTTAGATCGGTTTATTTTTAGATATAGCTGCTGCACTTATTAGTATTTGGTCCAAATTGGAACACATTTCGATATATCTGCTATGTGACATAAGGTATGCAGTTTTCACCGGATTATGATGAATGATGATTTATATATATACCCGAGGTGGTGGATATACAAAGTTCGGCCCGGTCGAACTAACCGCCTTTTTACTTGTTCTACACTCAAATACCTCTTATTTAAACCGCACATTGCAATGGTCAGTCCTTAAAAGTGGACCCCCATAGACTTGGTCCCAAAAGTGAGAGTCAATTTCGTGCTCAATTCCCAAAGACCTTTCATTTAAGATCAATATTGCCATGGTCGGTAAATATGTCCGATTTAAGGGGTTTTATGGGGGTCGGGTGTCGCACCAAACACTTAGTTCCACAATTGGATATCAGATTGGTTTTCTACTCTCAAATACCTTTGATTTGAGTCCCATGTTGTAGTGATTGCTCTATAAATCAGTTTGCCGGGTTTTGGGGGTTGGCGGCCCTCTTAGGCATCCCACCCCAGATTTTGATACCAAATTTTAGTTTTTAGGTCGCTGTAGGTGTGCAAACAAAACTTAGTTTAAATCGTCCTACCCAAATTAATTAAATCACACAGTGTCCCGTTAGGTCATTATATTGATTGCCCAAAAAGTAATTGCGGATTTTTCATATAGTCGGCGTTGACAAATTTTTTCAACGGCTTGTGACTCTGTAATTGCATTCTTTCTTCTGTCAGTTATCAGCTGTTACTTTATCAGCTGTTACTTTTAGCTTGCTTTAGAAAAAAAGTGCGCGAAATTTTGTTTACATTTGTTTGTTTGGCGTCAATTTTAATATGGAGCCCACAAAGGAGCATTTTCGTCATATTTTACTTTATTATTTCCGTAAAAGAAAAAACGCGGAGCAGGTTGCTCAAAAGTTACGAGATGTGTATGGTGATAAAGCCTTAAAAGGAAGACAGTGTCAAAATTAGTTTCGCAAACTCCGTTCTGGAGATTTTTCACTTAAAGATGAGCCACGTTCAGGTCGGCCAAATGAAGTTGATGATGACCAAATCAAAGCATTAATCGAATTGGATCGTCATGTAACAGAGCGTGAGATAGGAGAGAAGTTAAATATACCAAAATCAACCCTTCATTATCACATAAAAAGTCTTGGACTGGTGAAAAGGCTTGATATTTGGGTACCACATGTATTGAAAGAAATTCATTTAACAAACCGAATCAACGCTTGTGATATGCACCTTAAACGCAATGAATTCGATCCGTTTTTAAAACGAATCATAACTGGAGATGAAAAATGGATTGTTTACAACAACGTTAGTCGAAAACGATCATGGTCCAAGCATGGTGAACCAGCTCAAACCACTTCAAAGGCTGATATCCACCAAAAGAAGGTTATGCTGTCTGTTTGGTGGGATTGGAAGGGTGTGGTATATTTTGAGCTGCTTCCAAGGAACCAAACGATTAACTCGGATGTTTGCCGTCAACAATTGGACAAATTGAATACAGCCATCAAGGAGAAGCGACCAAAATTGGTCAATCGTAAAGGTGTCATATTCCACCAGGACAACGCTAGACCGCACACATCTTTGGTCACTCGCCAAAAACTGAGTGAGCTTGGCTGGGAACTTTTGATGCATTCACCATATAGCCCTGACCTTGCACCATCAGACTACCATTTATTTCGATCTTTGCAGAACTCCTTAAATGGTAAAACTTTCGGCAATGATGAGGCTATAAAATCGCACTTGGTTCAGTTTTTTGCAGATAAATGTCAGAAGATGGCAAAAGGTTATCGAACAAAATGGCAATTATATATTTGATTAAAGTTCATTCTAAGTTTTATTAAAAATGCATTTACTTTCTTTTAAAAAATCCGCAATTACTTTTTGGGCAACCATAATTAATCGACTGTTTTGGGGTGCGGTGGTCCGCAATATATATGAGCAGAATAATGATATCAGATTTCTTTAATTCTACCCCATATTGTCATGATTGGTGTACACAGCCGTTTGGTGAATGGCGTCTATATGAGGGTTGTGAGCCACAACCCATCTGCCACTTGAGCACAAATTTGAATGACGCACTCAACTTAAAAAAAAATCGATCACTTGATTCCCCATTGTTTTGATAAGTTAAATAATCTATTGGAGGCGATTTTACGAGGTAAAACACCACTGAGGTTCTTGGACACAAAGTTTAATGTCATATTCGTAATCTGCTCCCAAATGCCTATCATTTGAGTTTCATCAAGCTATTATTGAGTAGTATTTCCATTTGGGAAGCTTATCGGGAATGGGGCGACTATCAATTACTTGGACCTCGTTTTTTATGTCATATTCGTAGTCTACTCCCGAATACCTTTCATTTGAGTCCTTTATTGATATATACGTCCAATATGTCTATTTGGAACAGTTTTCGGGCTTGGGCTACCCCTTGGCTACTTGAACCCTAGTTTTTGTACCACATTCGATTTCTACCCTCCAATATCTTTCATTTGATACCCATATTGTCCCTATCGGTCAACTTTTGATTTTGGGTGGCGTTTTTGTGGTAACGGGGGAGGATTCGCCCCTTTCCAACAAATTACATAGCCTATACCTCCTTCCTTACCATATTCGTAATCTACTACGAATACCTTCCATTCGAGCCCCATATTGTCATTATCGTCCAATAAACCAATTTAGGGGATTTTTGGGGTCAATTTTTAATATGGAAATCGTACTCTACTTTTGAATGCCTTTCATTTAAGTCCCATATTGTCCCTATCGGTCAACTTTTGATTTTGGGTGGCGTTTTTGTGGTAACGGGGGAGGATTCGCCCCCTTCCAACATCAACAAATTACATAGCTTATACCTCCTTCCAGACCATATTCGTAATCTACTCGCGAATACCTTTCATTCGAGCCCCATATTTTATTATCGTCCAATAAACCAATTTGGACGATTTCAAATGAAATCGTACTGTACTCTTGAATACCTTTAATTTAAGTCCCATATTTTCCCAAACGGTACACTTTTAGTTTTGGGTGGTACTTTTGGGGTAAGAAGGAGGGTCCGCCTCCCTTACGATATCAAAAACTTAAATAGCCTATTGCTCCTTGCGGACCATATTCGTAATCTACTCCCGAATACCTTTCATTCGATTCCCATTTTGTCATTATCGTCCAATAAACCTATTATGGGGGGTTTTTGGGGTCGGGCGGCCCCCCAATTACTTGGACCAAATTTTTAATATGGAATTTGTACTCTACTCTTAAATACCTTTCATTTGAGTCCCATATTGCCTAGATCAGTCCACTTTTATTTTTGGGTGATACATTTAGGGTAAGGGGTAGGGTCCGCCCACCTTGAGATATCAAAAAGTTATATAACCTATTGCTCCTTCCGGACCACTTCGCACAATATGTGAAAATTTTAAAGAAATCGGTTCAGCCGTTTTTAAGTCTATACGGAACAAACAAATTTACAAACCTACAAACAAACAAAACAAACATACAAACAAACAAACATACAAACATACAAACAAACAAACACAAATTCATTTATATATATATATAGAAACGGCTGAACCGATTTCTATCGAATTTTCACAGATTGTGGGGGATGATCTGGAAGGAGCAATAGGCTATATAATTTATTGATATCGGTAAGGGTCGGACCCTCCCCCTTACCCTAAAAGTACGACCCAAAAATAAAAATGAACCGATCGGGACAATAAGGGATTCAAATGAAAGGTATTCAGGAGTAGACTACGAATTTCATATTAAAAAATTGGATCCAAGTGACTGGAGGGCCGCCCGACCGCAAAACCTCCTAAAATAGGTTTATTGGACGATCACAATATGGGACTCGAATGAAAGGTATTCGGGAATAGATGGTCTGGAAGGAGGAAAAGGCTTTTTAGTTTGTTGATATTGGAAGGGGGTGGACCCTCCCACGTTACCTCAAAAACACCACTTAAAATCAAAAGTGTACCGATAGGGACAATATGGGTATCAAATAAAAAGTATTGGCGAGTAGAATACGAATATGGTATTAAAGATTGTGATCAAGTATGCGAGGGGTCATCCAACCCCAAAAACTCCTCCTAACAAACATATTGGACGTAAATATCAATATGTTACTCAAATGAAAAGTATTCGGGACTAGACTACGACTATGACAAAAAAATTTACTCCAAGTAATTGGAAATTGAAATTGAAATTTACTCCACTCTCAAATTGGAATATTATTCGATGCTAGCTAGATGAGCCTCAAAATGAAGGTGTTTGGTAACAGATTACGAGAATGATATTAAACTTTGTGTCCATGAATCTAGGTGGTGTTTTACCCCTCCATTAAAACAATCTGGGATCAAGTGATAGATACTTTAAAGTGGAGTGTTAAAATTTGTGATCAAGTGGCAGATCGAGTAAGGCGCCCCCATCAAACGGCTGAATACACAAATTACGACAGTATGAGAATAAATTCAAAGTATAAGGTTGTGAACTTCGAAAATGATATCTTTATTCTGCTCATATATCTAGCGGGCCACCTCACCCCAATACAGTTGAACGATTATAATGACCTAACAGGACACTGCCGCCATACAGCCAAAGTTATGACGTTCAGTGTAATAGGAGCAGTTGCAAACCTTAACATCAAGGTGGCCGCCATTTTTAGCTCACCGACAAGTAGCCTTCTTTTCCTCGACAAGTCCAAACAATGTGCTGCTGGGCAACACTTTCATGTTCAAAAGTTTTATATGGCTTAATTACCAAGAACTGTCGCCACCACACCTAATATAAAGACCGGCAAATTAGTTCTTTACCACTGAGAAACGCTTAATATGGCAATTTGATTTGATTTAAAAACAAGTAAAAGGGCGTTAAGTTCGGCCGGGCCGAACTTTGGATACCCACCACCTCGGGTATATTACAAATATATACCACCTTTCATCAAAATCCGGTGAAAATTGCATACGTTATGTCCCATAGCAGTTATATCGAAATATGTTCCGATTTGAACCATATACTTATAAGTACAAGTTATTGTTCAATTGTTTATAACAAAATATTGGTCTTTTTAGTAGCTATATCTAAAAGTAAACCGATCAGAACCATATACGACACGGATGTCGAAAAGCCTTATATAAGTCAATGTGTCAAATTTCAGTGAAATCGGATAATAAATGCGCCTTTAATGGGGCCAAGACTTTAAATCGAGATATCAGTCTACATGACAGCTATATCCAAATCTGGACCGATTTTGGTCAAGTTGCAGAAATATGTCGAAGAACCTAACACAACGCACTGTCCTAAATTTGGCGAAATCGGACAATAAATTCGCCTTTTATGGGCGCAAAACCTTAAATCGAGAGATAGGTCTATATGGCAGCTATATTCAAATCTGGGCCAAATTGAGGAAGGAAGTCTTAGAGCATAACACAACTCGCTGTCTCAAATTTCAGCGATTTCGGACAATAAATGCGCCTTTTATGGCCCCAAAAACCTAAATCCGGAGTTCGGTTTATATGGCAGCTATATCCAAATCTAGACCGATTTTGGTCAAGTTGCAGAAATATGTCGAAGAACCTAACACAACGCACTGTCCTAAATTTCGGCGAAATCGGACAATAAATTCGCCTTTTATGGGCATAAATCCTTAAATCGAGAGATCGGTCTATATGGCGGCTATATCCGAATCTGGACCGATCTGGACAAAATTGACGAATGATGTCGAAGGGCTAACACAACTCACTGTCCCAAATTTCAGCAAAATCATATAATAAATGTGGCTTTTATGGGCTTAAGACCCTAAACCGGAGGATCGGTCTATATGGCAGCTATATCCAAATCTGAACAGATCTGGGCCAAATTAACGAATGATGTCGAAGGGCCTAATACTACTTACTGTCAAAAGTTTCAGCAAAATCGGATAATAAATGTGGCTTTTATGGGCCTAAGACCCTAAATCGGCGGATCAGTCTACATGGGGGCTATATCAAGATATAGTCCGATATAGCCCATCTTCGAACTTAATTATGCTTATGGACAAAAACAGAATCTGTGCAAAGTTTCAGCTCAATATCTCTATTTTTATACCCACCACCGAAGGATGGGGGTATATTCATTTTGTCATTCCGTTTGCAACACATCGAAATATCCATTTCCGATCCTATCTTATATATAACAATTAAGAAGGCGTAAAGTTTGGCCGGGCCGAACTTTGGATACCCACCACCTCGGGTATATAAAGGGTGATTTTTTTGAGGTTAGGATTTTCATGCATTAGTATTTGACAGATCACGTGGGATTTCAGACATGGTGTCAAAGAGAAAGATGCTCAGTATGCTTTGACATTTCATCATGAATAGACTTACTAACGAGCAACGATTGCAAATCATTGAATTTTATTACCAAAATCAGTGTTCGGTTCGAAATGTGTTCAAATTTTGACAAATTTTGTTCAGCGATGAGGCTCATTTCTGGTTGAATGGCTACGTAAATAAGCAAAATTGCCGCATTTGGAGTGAAGAGCAACCAGAAGCCGTTCAAGAACTGCCCATGCATCCCGAAAAATGCACTGTTTGGTGTGGTTTGTACGCTGGTGGAATCATTGGACCGTATTTTTTCAAAGATGCTGTTGGACGCAACGTTACGGTGAATGAACACATTTCGAACCGAACACTGATTTTGGTAATAAAATTCAATGATTTGCAAGCGTTGCTCGTTAGTAAGTCTATTCATGATGAAATGTCAAATCATACTGAGCATCTTTCTCTTTGACACCATGTCTGAAATCCCACGTGATCTGTCAAATACTAATGCATGAAAATCCTAACCTCAAAAAAATCACCCTTTATGTGAGCCACATTTCATCAAAATCCAGTGAAAAATGCATACCTTATGCCCCATAGCAGCCCTATACATGTCATCCGATTCAGACCAAATGCTTATAAGAACAAGTCATTGTTCAACCGAGAGATCGGTCTATATGGCAGCTATATCCAAATCTGGACCGATCTGAGCCAAATTGAAAACAAATATCGAAGGGCTCAACACAAGTCATTGTCCCAAATTTCGGCGACATCGGACAATAAATGCGCTTTTTATGGGCCCAAAAACTTAAATCGAGAGATCGGTCTATATGGCAGCTATATCCAAATCTGAACCGATCAAGGCCAAATGGAAGACGTCGAAGGGTCTAAGGCAAATCACTATTCCAAATTTCAGCAAAATCGGATAATAAATGTGGCTTTTATGGGCCTAAGACCATAAATCGGAGGATCGGTCTATATGGCAGCTATATCCAAATTTGGACCGATCTGGGCCAAATTGACGAAGGATGTCGAAGGGCTAAACGCAACTCACTGTACCAAATTTCAGCAAAATCGGATAGTAAATGTGGCTTTCATGAGCCTAAGACCATAAATCGGAGGATCGGTCTATATGGCAGCTATATCCAAATTTGGACCGATCTGGACCAAATTGACGAAGGATGTCGAAGGGCTCAACGCAATTCACTGTCCCAAATTTCATCCAAATCGGATATAAAATGTAGCTTTTATGGGCCTAAGACCCTTAATCTGAGGATCGGTCTATATGGCAGCTATATCCAAATTTGGACCGATCTGAGCCAAATTGACGAAGGATGTCGAAGGGCCCAACGCAACTCGCTGTCCCAAATTTCAGCAAAATCGGATAATAAATTTGGCTTTTATGGGCCTAAGACCCTAAATCGGCGGATCGGTCTATATGGGGGCTATATCAAGATATAGTCCGATATAGCCCATCTTCGAACTTAACCTGCTTATGGACAAAAAAAGAATCTGTGCAAAATTTCAGCTCAATATCTCTATTTTTAAAGACTGTAGCGTGATTTCAACAGACAGACGGACAGACGGACAGACGGACGGACATGTCTAGATCGTCTTAGATTTTTACGCTGATCAAAAATATATATACTTTATAGGGTCGGAAATGGATATTTCGATGTGTTGCAAACGGAATGACAAAATGAATATACCCCCATCCTTCGGTGGTGGGTATAAAAATCAATTTGTGTTTTGTTTGTTTGTTGGTTTGTATGTTTGTGTGGTCCTTATAGACTCAGAAACGGCTGAACCGACTTTCTTGAAATTTTCACGGATGGTGCATAAAGACCCCGTGATGAAAATAGGGTACTAAATTTTTTGATATCTGAAGGGGGACGGACCCTCCCCCTTACCCTAATTTTCAGAAACGCCAGTTCTCGGAGATGGGTGGTGCGATTTAAGCGAAATTTTGTGTGCTCTCATATAGTACCCTAAAAAAAGAAATTTGGTATCCAAATTTCGGATGGGGTACCTAGGGGGGCCCTACTCTAAAACCTACCAAACGTATATTTAGACCAATCACGACAATAATATTTGCTGACTGTTGCAATAAGGAGTTTAAATGAGAATAGAAAACGAATTTGATATCCAATTTTGAGGGCAATGGCAATATGGGGCCCATCTTCGAACTTAACCTGCTTATGGACAAAAAAAGAATCTGTGCAAAATTTCAGCTCAATATCTCTATTTTTAAAGACTGTAGCGTGATTTCAACAGACAGACGGACAGACGGACAGACGGACGGACATGTCTAGATCGTCTTAGATTTTTACGCTGATCAAAAATATATATACTTTATAGGGTCGGAAATGGATATTTCGATGTGTTGCAAACGGAATGACAAAATGAATATACCCCCATCCTTCGGTGGTGGGTATAAAAATCAATTTGTGTTTTGTTTGTTTGTTGGTTTGTATGTTTGTGTGGTCCTTATAGACTCAGAAACGGCTGAACCGACTTTCTTGAAATTTTCACGGATGGTGCATAAAGACCCCGTGATGAAAATAGGGTACTAAATTTTTTGATATCTGAAGGGGGACGGACCCTCCCCCTTACCCTAATTTTCAGAAACGCCAGTTCTCGGAGATGGGTGGTGCGATTTAAGCGAAATTTTGTGTGCTCTCATATAGTACCCTAAAAAAAGAAATTTGGTATCCAAATTTCGGATGGGGTACCTAGGGGGGCCCTACTCTAAAACCTACCAAACGTATATTTAGACCAATCACGACAATAATATTTGCTGACTGTTGCAATAAGGAGTTTAAATGAGAATAGAAAACGAATTTGATATCCAATTTTGAGGGCAATGGCAATATGGGGTTCGAATAAATGATATACAGATATATGAGAATAGAGCACGTTGCTGATATATTTTCCGGGCTTAGTGATTGGGGGACCACCCCAATCCCCAAACACTTCTAAATCGGGCATATTTACCACCCATGTCAATGTGGAGCTTAAATGAAAGAAATTGGGGGAAGAGCAAGAATTGATAGCCATTTTCGGAACCAATTTTCTGGGGGTCTACCCCTTTCCTAAAATACCCCATAAACAGCAATTTTTTAGTAACCATCGCAATATGGGGCTCAAATAAAGGTATTTGGGAGTAGAATACGTATTTGATATCAAATGTAGGACCATGTATTTAGGGCATCACCCCTTTCCCAAAACACCCCCAAAGGAAAAAAAATTTTCGACCATTCCAATATGTGGCTCAAATGAAAGGTATTTGAGATTAGAAAACGAATTTGATAACCTCTTTTAGGGCCATGTGTTTGGGAGACGCCTCATCGTGTAAACTCCCCTAAACCAATGGCAATATGGGGTTTAAATAAATGGTTTTTGAAAGAAGAGCACGATGCTGACATTTTTTCAGGGCCAAGTATCTGGGAGACCACCTCTCCCCCGAAAACACCCCTAAATCAGACATCATGAGAATATCGGGCTTAAATTAAGTATTTTAAGAATGGAGTACACCTTACATCCAAACTTAAATTCGTAGACCAATAAAGATCATATGGGATTCAGATAAAGGCACTTATATTGTTAAACTGTTAGTCAATTTAGCATGGTGTTTCACTAAAAGATCTTTAATTGTCGAAAATAAATATTCTAAGGAAGCTTTTGTTCCATATCAAGTAAAAGAAGGCGAAGCGTAGCGGTCCCGTGTCAGCTAATATGACGTAAAAATTATATCTAAGTATTTCCTGGTCGCCCCACTCCCAAAACTACTCCCAAATGGGAGTTTTACTCGATCATAGCTATATAGGACTCAAATAAAAGGTATTTGGGAGTTGATTACGAATATGACATTAAACTTTGTGTACAAGAATCTAGGTGGTGCTTCACTTCCAAAAATCGCCTACAATAGATTACTTGACCAATTAAAACAATGGGGAATCAAATGAAAGATATTCAAATATATACTCAAGTGGCAGATGGAGTGTGGCGCACAACGCTTATATAGACGCCGTCCAGCAAACGACTGTATACACCAATCATGACAATATGTGGTTAAGTTAAAGGTATAAGGTTGTGGACTACGAATCTGATATCTTCATTCTGCTCATATATCTAGTGGACCACCTCACTCCAAAACAGTCGATCAATTATAATGACCTAACGGGACACTGTGTGATTTAATTAATGTGTGGGGACACAAATAAATGTAGGCCGCCATAGCCACGAAATTATAACGTTCACCGTGATAGCAGGGGTTGCAAACCTTAACATTATGGTTGCAACCAATTATAGCTCATCGATAGACAAGACCAAACGACGTGTTGCTGGGTAACACGTTTCTGTTCAAAAGTTTTACATGGTTTAATAGTAAGAACTATCGCCGCCGCACCAAATATATAGACTGGCAAATTAGTTTTTTACCACAGAAAATCATTTAATATGGCAATTGGATTTGATTTGAAGCATGAAAAAGCGTGCTACGTTCGGCCGGGCCGAATCTTATATACCCTCCACAATGGATCGCATTTGTCGAGTTCTTTTCCCGGTGACTCTTTTTAGGCAAACAAAGTAAGGGAAAAGATAAAAGGAAATAATTGCTATGCTATTGGAGCTATATCAAGTTATGGCCAGATTCGGACCATAATGGAATGAATGTTGGACACCATAGTATAAGTCATTGTTTAAAATTTCAGCCAGATCGAAAAAGAATTGCGCCCTTTAGGGGCTCAAGAAGTAAAATAGGGAGATTGTTTTATAGGGGAGCTGTATTAGGCTATAGACCGATTCAGATCATATTTGACACCTATGTTGAAGGTCATGTTGTGCAAATTTCACCCAAATCAGATAATAATTCCGCCCTATAGAGGCTGAAGAAGTCAGGATCCCAGATCGGCTAAATGGCAGCTAAATCAGGTTATGTTCCGATTTGAACCATACTTTACACAGTTGTTGAAATTCATAACCAAACACGTAATGCATTTCAGCGAAATCGGATAGGATTTGCGCCCTCTAAAGGCTTAAGAAGTCAAATCCCCAGATCGGATTATATAGCAGCTATTTCAGTTTATGGACCGATTTCACCCATACTTGGCACAGTTTTTGAAAATCATACAGTGCAAAATTTCAGCCAAATCGGATAAGAATTGCGTCCTCTCGTGGCTCAAGAAGTCAAGGTTCAAGATCGGTTCATATGGCAGCTAATCAGGTTATGAACCGATTTGAACCATACATGGCACAGTTGTTGGAAGTTGCGACGAAATGCGTCATGAAAAACTTCAGCCAAATCGGATAGGAATTGCGTCCTCTAGAGGCTCAAGAAGTCAAGAACCCAGATCGGTTTATATGACAGTTTATGGACCGATTTGAACCATACTTAGCATAGTTGTTGGAAGTGACACCAAAACATTACGTGTAAAATTTCAGTTAAATCGGACTAAAATAGCGCCCTCTAGAGGCTCAAGAAGTCAAGTCCCAAGATCGGTTTATATGGCAGCTATATCAAAACATGGACCGATATGGCCCATTTACAACCCCAACAGACCTACACCTATAAGAAATATTTGAGCAAAATTTTAAGCGACTAGATTTATTCCTTCGACAGACAGACGGACGGACAGGCGGACGGACATATCTAGATCGACATGAAATGTCATGACGATCAAGAATATATATACTTTATAGGGTCTGAGACGAATATTTCGTAAAAATTATCATCCAGCATGTATCTTTATTATGGCAACCTATCGGTCCTTCGAATAAAGAAAAATAAAATATATAGGAATTTCGTTGCTGTTTTTTGCGCTATTATTTTTTAACTTTCCCACCCAAGACGGTGTTTAAGGTAGTTTATTTGTCAAAACGACTAATCTCGGAGATGTGTAAGGCGATTTCGGCGAAATTTCGTTTGCACACTTACAGCGACCTAAAAACAAAAATTTTTTTATCAAAATCTTGGGCGGTGTGCCCAGGAGGACCGCACACCCCCAAAACCTGGCAAATGTAGACCAATCACTACAATATGGGACTCCAATTAAAGGTATTTGAGAGTAGAAAACTAATCTGATATCCAATTGCGGAACTAACTGTTTCGTGGGTCACCCCACCCCCATAAAACCCCACAAATCGAACGTATTCACCGGCCATGGCAATATGCATCTTAAATGAAAGGTCTTTGGGAATAGAGCACGGAATTAATAGGCAAAGATCGTAGTATTGAAACATCAGGCAGTACAGAGAATGGAAACCCCAATAAAGCTTAATGAACAGGGACCCGACGATGGAACCATTACCGACTTAATAAAAAGTCGGAAGACCAGACTAGGCAAAGAACCTAAAACGATGAAATCAGGCTGTGCAGTGACAGGAACGTCAATGCAGTTTAAAGAACAGGGAACAGACGACGAGATCATCACCTACTCCCAAGATGCCCATTTTCTGGAGGACCAGTGATTGAGGTAATCCAGATAAACCTCCAACGGAGCGAGACTGCTATACACGATCTGATGGCGAACATCAGCAAGGGCAAGATTCATATTGCCTTAATTCAGGAGCCATCAACTACCAATTATTCTATGCTAACACTGGTACTCGGAGGACCAACATTTTCACAGCGTGCCTAGGAATTGCATATACTCCGAAAACCTGGCAGGAGCAAGGGGTGGTGTTTATACCCCAGCCCGGCAAGGCAAGGTGTGCGACACCAAAGGCAAACAAACAAACAGCATGCCTATGTCAAAGCAAGGTCGGTGGAGACTGCCCTGCACGAGGTTGTGCATAAAATAGAAGAATCCTTCGATTCCAAAACGTACAATGGCGGTATGCATTGACATCGAAGGGGCTTTTAACAATGTGCGGACCGACACACTGATCCAATCCTTAGACCAAGTGGACCCGGTCCTTAGAAACTGTATAAATCATATGCTAAGGAACACGTGGATAAATTGCGTGTCCCATGACATAAATATGAGGGAGAAAGTGGCACAGGGCACGCCACAGGGGGACATTTTATCGCCACTCCTATGGATATCAAGTGAAAGGTAGTATAGTAAAAAGCTAATATAAAAACGTATTCCTTGCTATCTGAGGCGCCCCCACCCCCAAAAACCCCTCAACAGAGGACATTTTTATCGATTGGGACAATATGGGTATCAAATGAAAGGTATTATATGAATTTGTTTCAAAAATCCCAAAATCCCCCAAAACGGATATGAATGTCTAACGTCACAAAATGGGTATCAGATGCAAGGTCTTTAAGAGTTGACTACGAATCTAATATACACATTTGGAACAGAATCTGAGACTGGCCCACCCAACTAATACGCTTCAATAAGACGTGTAGTTCAATCGGGATAATAGGGGAATTAAACGAAAAGTCTATGACGGTAGAGTTCGAATCTAATATTGATATAAGGATTCAACAATCTGGTCACAACCAGCCGTACAGCAGGACATGTTGATAGTGATAATAAAGGACTCAAATAAATTGTCTTTTAGATCTTAGCGTCGGAGGGACCCACCCTCTCCTCCCAATAAGAACAACACCAAAAACAAAGAATTAACAAGTAAAAGCGTGCTAAGTTCGGCCGGGCCGAATCTTATATACCCTCCACCATGGATCGAATTTGTCGAATTCTTTTCCCGGCATCTCTTCTTAGGCAAAAAAAGGATATAAGAAAAGATTTGCTCTGCTATAAGAGCGATATGAAGATAGGGTCTGGTTTGGACCACAATTAAATTATATGTTGGAGACCTGTGTAAAATGTCAGCCAATTCGAATAAGAATTGCGCACTTTGGGGGCTCAAGAAGTATAATAGAGAGATCGATTTATATGGGAGCTGTATCAGTCTATAGACCGATTCAGGCCATAACAAACACGTATGCTGATGGTCGAGCGGATCCGTCGTACAAAATTTCAGGCACATCGGATAATAATTGCGACCTCTAGAGGCTCAAGAAGTCGAGACCCCAGATCGGTTTCTATGGCAGCTATATCAGGTTATGAACCGATTTGAACCTTATTTGACAAAGTTATTGAAAGTAAGAATAAAATACGTCTTGCAAAATTTCAACCAAATCGGATAGCAATTGCGCCCTCTAGAAGCTCAAGAAGTCAAGCCCCAGATCTGTTTATATGACAGCTATATCAGGTTATGAACCATACTTGGCACAGTTGTTGGACATCATAACAAAATACTACGTGCAAAAATTCATTCAAATCGGACAAGAATTGCGCCCGCTGGAGACTCAAGAAGTCAAGACCCAAGATCGGTTTATATGGCAGCTACATCAGGTTAGGACCGATTTCAACCATATTTGGCACAGTTTTTGGATATCATAACAAAATACGTCGTGCAAAATTTCATTCCAATCGGATAAGAATTGCGCACCCTAGAGGCTCAAGAAGTCAAGACCCAAGATCGGTTTATATGGCAGCTATATCCAAAGCTGTACCGATCTGAGCCAAATTGACGAAGAATGTCGAGGACTCTATAACAACTCACTGTCCCAAATTTCAGCAAAATCGGATAATAAATGTGACTTTCATGGGCCTAAGACCCTAAATCGGAGGATCGTTCTATATAGCAGCTATATCCAAATCTGGATCGATCTGGGCCAAATTGACGAAGAATATCGAAGGACCTAAGACAACTAACTGTCCTCAATTTCAGCAAAATCGGATAATAAATGTGGCTTTTATGGGCCTTAAACCCTAAATCGGAGGATCGGTCTATATGGAAGCTATATCCAACACAGGGCCGATCTGAGCCAAATTGACGAAGGACGTCGAAGAAGCTAAGGCAACTCACTGTCCCAAATTTCATCAAAATCGGATCATAAATGTGGCTTTTATGGGCCTAAGACCCTAAATAGAAGGATTGGTCTATATGGCAGCTGTATCTAAATCTGGACCGATCTGGGCCAAATTGACGAAAGATGTCGAAGGGCCTAAAATTTCAGCGAAATCGGATAATAATTGCGTCCTCTATTGGCTCAAGAAGGCAAGACCCCAGATCGGTTTATATGTCAGCTATATCAGGTTATCGACCGATTTGAACTATTCTTAAAACAGTTGTTGGAAGTCATAATTAAACATATCATGCAAAATTTCAGCTAAATCGGATAAGAATTGTGCCCTCTAGCGGCTCAAGAAGTCGAGATCCTCAGATCGGTTTATATGGAAGCTTATCAAAACATGGACCGATATAGCCCATTTACAATCCCAACCGACCGACACTAATAAGAAGTATTTGTGCAAAATTTCAAGCGGCTAGCTTTACTCCTTCGAAAGTTAGCGTGCTTTCGACAGACGGACGGAGAGACAAACGGACGGACATGGCTAGTTCGACTTAAAATGTCGCGACGATCAAGAATAAATATACTTTATGGGGTCTTTGCCGAATTTTTTAAGGAGTTACAAACAGAATGACGAAATTAGTATACCCCATCCTATGGTGGCGGGTATAACAAGTTATAGTCCGATTCGGACCATAAATGAATGCTGAACATTGTAGAAGTCATTGTATAATATTTCAGTCCATTAGGATAAGAATTGCGCCTTGTAGGGGCTCAAGAAGCAAAATCGGGATATCGGTTTATTTGGGAGCTGTATCAAGCTATAGATCGATTCAGACCATATTGCACACGGTTGTTGAGGGCCATGGGAGAAGCCGTTGTACAAAGTTTGTGCTAAATTGAATTGCTCTCTCTAGATGCTGAAGAAGTCAAGAAGCCAGATCGGTTTATATGGCAGCTATATCAGCTTATGTACTGATTTGCGCCATACCTAGCACAGTTATTGGAAGTCATAACAAAACACCACGTGCATTTCAGTCAAATCGGACGAGAATTGCGTCCTCTGGCGGCTCAAGAAGTCAAAATTCAAGATCGGTTTATATGGCACCTACTCCAGGTTATGAACCGATTAGGACCATACTTCGCACAAATGTTGGATGTGATACCAAAATACTATGTGCAAAATTATAGCCAAATCGGATAAGAATTGCGAATTCTAAAAGCTCAAAAATCAACACCCAAGATCGGTTTGTATGGCAGCTATATCAAAATATGGACCGATTTGGCCCATTTACAATCCCAACCGACCTACACTAATAAAAAGTATTAGTCAAAATTTCAAGCGGCTAGCTTTACTCCATCAAAAGCTAACGTGCTTTCGACAGACAGACGGACAGACATGGCTAGTTCGACTTAAAATGTCACTGCGATCAAGAATATATATATATAATGGGGTCTTAGACGCATATTTCAAGGTGTTACAAACAGAATGAATTTTTATACCCTCCATCCTATGGTGGAGGGTATAAAAAAATTTAGTTATATTTACCAATTTCACAGAAGAATTTTGGCAATTTTCGATTTTGAAGAATATGGGGGGGCCGAAGGTAACCTTATATAGCTGCCATATAAACCGACCTTGGGTCTTGACTTCTTGAGCTTCAAGCGGGCGCAATTCTTATCCGGTTTGGCCGAAATTTTGCATGAGTAGTTTTATTATACCCACCACCGAAGGATGGGGGTATATTCATTTTTTCATTCCGTTTGCAACACATCGAAATATCCATTTTCGACCCTATAAAGTATATAAATTATTGATCAGCGTAAAAATCTAAGACGATCTAGCCATGTCCGTCCGTCTGTCCGTCTGTCTGTTGAAATCACGCTACAGTCTTTAGAAATAGAGATATTGAGCTGAAATTTTGCAAAGATTCTTTTTTTGTCCATAAGCAGATCAAGTTCGAAGATGGGCTATATCGGACTATATCTTGACCGATGCGCCGATTTAGGGTCTTAGGCCCATAAAAGCCACATTTATTATCCGATTTTGTTGAAATTTGGGGCAGTGAGTTTCGTTAGGCCCTACGACATCGTTCATTAATTTGGCTCAGATCGGTCCAGATTTGGATATAGCTGCCATATAGACCGATCCTCCGATTTAGGGTCTAAGGCCCATAAAAGCCACATTTATTATCCGATTTCGCTGAAATTTGGGACAGTGAGTTGTCTTAGGCCCTTTGACATGTTTATTCAATTTGGTTCAGATTGGTTCAGATTTGGATATAGCTGCCATATAGACCGATCCTCCGATTTAGGGTTTTAGGCCCACAAAAGCCACATTTATTATGCGATTTTGATGAAATTAGGGACAGTGAATTGTGTATGGCCCATCGACATATTTCTACAATTTGGTCCAGATCGGTTCAGATTTGGATATAGCTGCCAAATAGACCGATTTCCTGATTTATGGTTTTAGGCCCATAAAATGCTAATTTATTATCCGATGTCGCCGAAATTTTTGACAGTGAGTTAAGTTAAGCCCCTTGACATACCTCTGCAATATCGCACAGATCGGTCTAGATTTGGATATAGCTGCCACATAGACAGATATCTAGGTTTTAGGTTTTGGGGCCATAAAAGACGTATTTTATTGTCCGATGTCGCTGAAATTTGAGACAGTGAGTATGGTTAGGCTCTTCGACGTCCTTCTTCAATTTTGCCCAGATCGGTCCAGATTTGAATATAGCTGCCATATAGACCTATCTCTGGATTTAAGGTTTAGGACCCATAAAAGAGGCATGTATTTTCCGATTTCGCCGAAATTTGGGACAGTGCTCAGTGTTAGACTCTTCGACATGTTTATGCAACTTGGCCCAAATCGGTCCAGATTAGGATATAGCTGCCATGTAGACCGATATCTCGATTTAAAGTCTTGGCCCCATAAAAGGCGCATTTATAGTCCGATTTTACTGAAATTTGACATAGTGACTTATGTTCGGCTTTTCGACATCCGTGTCGTATATAGTTCAGATCGGTATGAGGTATATGAGTATAAGGTATGAAATTTTCATCGAATTTTGATGAAAGGTGGTGTACATGTATACCCGAGGTGGTGGGTATCCAAAGTTCGGCCCGGCCGAACTTAACGCCTTTTTACTTGTTTTTAGATATAACTACTAAAAAGACCAATATTTTGTTATATATATGTCCGAGGTGGTGGGTATCCAAATTTCGGCCCGGCCGAACTTAACGCCTTTTTACTTGTTTGCACTATTTTTGCACAGGAACTGAGCAGGGATAAACTTCTCACACATCAATGAGTTCTTTTCGATTCAATTTGAGTTTATCAATAATAAGAGACATTTTTTTATCGCCGAGTCCGAACGGCGTGCCGCAGTGCGACACCTCTTTGGGGAGAATTTTTTACATGACCATGATCAGCGTTACAGACGGACATAGGCTACAGTGGCACGAATTCGTTATACACATTCAGGGCGAAATGTCCCCAACCTCAAAAGATATTAGAGAGTTAAAGAAGGCGCAGCGAAGCGGGCCCGGTTCGTCTAGTTTTGACTTTCAACAACTGTGTCAAGTATGTTCTAAATCAGTTCACATCCTGATATAGCCGCCATATAAACCGATCTCCCGATTAGACTACTTGGGCTTCTAGAGGGCGCAATTCTTATCCAATATGGTTGAAATTTTGCATATGTCGTTTTGGTATGACTTCGAACAACTGTTTTAAGTACGGTCTAAATCGGTATATAACCTGATATAGCTGCCATATAAACTGATGTTTTTATACCCTCCACCATAGGATGGGGGTATACTAATTTTGTCATTCAGTTTGTAACACCTCGAAATATGCATCTGAGACCCCATAAAGTTTATACATTCTTGATCGTCAAGTCGATCTAGCAATGTCCGTCCGTCTGTCTGTCGAAAGCACGCTAACTTTCGAAGGAGTAAAGCCAGGCGCTTGAAATTTTGCACAACTACTTTTTATTAGTGTCGGTCGGTTGGGATTGTAAATGTGCCAAAGCGGTATATGTATTGATATAGCTGCCATATAAACCGATCTTGGGTTTTGACTTCTTGAGCTTCTAGAGGGCGCAATTCTCGTCCGATTTGACTGAAATTTTGCACGTTGTATTTTGGTATCACTTCCAGCAACTGTGCTAAGTATGGTTTTAATCGGTTTATAACCTGATATAGCTTCCGTATAAACCGATCTGGGGTCTTGACTTCTTCATCTTTTAGGGGGCGCAATTCTTATCCGATTTGACTGAAATTTTGCACGTGGTGTTTTGGTATCAATTCCAACAACTGTGCCAAGTATGATTCAAATCGGCTCATAATTTGGTATAGCTGCCATATCAACCGATCTTGGGTCTTGACTTCTTGAGCCTCTAGAGGCCGCAATTCTCGTCCGATTTGACTGAAATTTTGCACGTGGTGTTTTGGTATCGCTTCCAACAACAGTGTTAAGTGTGATTCAAATCGTTATCTGATATAGCTGCCATATAAACCGATCTGGGATCTTGACTTCTTGAGCAAATAGAGCGCGCAATTCTCATCCGATTTGGCAGAAATTTTGTACAACGGCTTTTCTAATGGCCTGCAACATACGTGTTCAATATAGTTTGAATCGATATATAGCTTGATACAGCTCCCCCGATCTCCCGATTTTGCTTCTTGAGCCTCTCCAATGCGCAATTCTTATCCGAATTAACTGAAATATTATACAATGACTTCTACAATGTTCAGCATTCATTTATGGTCAGAATCGGACTATAACTTCATATAGCTCCAATAGCATAACAGTTCTAATTCAATATTCTTTGTTTGCCTAAAAAGAGATATCGCGCATAGAACTCGACAAATGCGATCCATGGTGGAGGGTATATAAGATTCGGCCCGGCCGAACTTAGCACGCTCTTATTTGTTCTATTTGAAAAAGTTATTCAAAGAACTTGATAAATTCGATCCACGGTGGTGGGTTCCCAAGATACGGCCCGGTCGAACTTATCACGCTTTTACTTGTTTTTTGCTATTAGATTGCATAAATAAAATTTAGTATAAGTACGAATATTTGCTCCATAATTTACACAAAACCAAATGTCTCACCTTTTGTGTTTTGCAAATGTCATTCCTTTTCCTCTATCCTAGTTTTTTTGGCTCCGAGCTCTAGAAGAACCTCAACAAAGGCAAAAAACAGAAATCCCTTAGACGTATGCATTGGCCATAGCCCATGTAATCGATATTCTAGCTGGCAGCCAAGAGACTGGTATGTTGATGAAGACCGTTGAATGATACATTTATCTTAGCATAAATAGACCTGAAAGAAGATGTTGCTGCTTCAGCTCCAACTGCTGTCGCTGCTGCAACATACAAACAATGAAGATGCCACCGAATTGAAACCACACTTGGATGAAAGTAACTCAAATGGCAGACCGTTATGTTGTTATGATAGTGAGCAGTAGTAGACATTGCAACACAACACTTTGGGCCATTCATCATCATGCAATGGATAGAGAATCCAGTGCTTCAGCTTCCATGAAGGTGGTGGTGGCTACATAGGCATGTCGCAGTTTTCCATATATGTACAACTAGGCATGTACTGAACATGGTGAAGGGCTTCCTTCTTAGAAAAATATCTGGGTAAAACAAAAGTACCACAAATCTCGCATTGAGACAACAAAGGAAAGCAAACGTCGTTGTAACTCTAGATAAGGTTACAACAAATTTGTTCGAGCTACCACCACTGCAGATTCTAATTATGTACCAGCATATAACAAAAGCAGTGGAAAAATGCTTGAATTATATTACCTACCAACTAACCAAGCAACTACTCAAACAATCAACTACTCAGCCAGCCATTCAATTGTCACTATGGCAAAGTGACGAACATTTTGTAAAGATCTTCCAAAAGCGTGTTTATAGCATTGAAGGAGGAAAATGCTCATCATAAGGTTTGAGGATGGGTCGCCACATCGAAACATATAAAATATAGAAAGCATCAGAATGCCACGTTTTGTTTAGATTATGCACTTCAAAATGAGATGAACGAAATTTTGAAAAATTATAAAAGTCATTTCAAATGATCAACCAGTAAGGGCAAATGTCGGGCGTTGCCGACTGTATAATACCCTACACCTAACCTAATTCTAAGTTTTATTAAAAATGCATTTACTTTCTTTTAAAAAATCCGCAATTACTTTTTGGGCAACCCAATATAAATACAACGGGAACTATATCCAATTCTGAATCAATTTGATTGATCTCGGCGGATGTGTTCAGATGGGTTATGAAACAATCCGTATCAAATTTCGAGCCAAACTCAAACTGTAATAACTACGATTAACAAATGACAACATTATTGCAAATTAACCAAAGTCTGACTAATATAGGGTGATTTTTTTGAGGTTAGGATTTTCATGCATTAGTATTTGACAGATCACGTGGGATTTCAGACATGGTGTCAAAGAGAAAGATGCTCAGTATGCTTTGACATTTCATCATGAATAGACTTACTAACGAGCAACGCTTGCAAATCATTGAATTTTATTACCAAAATCAGTGTTCGGTTCGAAATGTGTTCAAATTTTGACAAGTTTTGTTCAGCGATGAGGCTCATTTCTGGTTGAATGGCTACGTAAATAAGCAAAATTGCCGCATTTGGAGTGAAGAGCAACCAGAAGCCGTTCAAGAACTGCCCATGCATCCCGAAAAATGCACTGTTTGGTGTGGTTTGTACGCTGGTGGAATCATTGGACCGTATTTTTTCAAAGATGCTGTTGGACGCAACGTTACGGTGAATGAACACATTTCGAACCGAACACTGATTTTGGTAATAAAATTCAATGATTTGCAAGCGTTGCTCGTTAGTAAGTCTATTCATGATGAAATGTCAAAGCATACTGAGCATCTTTCTCTTTGACACCATGTCTGAAATCCCACGTGATCTGTCAAATACTAATGCATGAAAATCCTAACCTCAAAAAAATCACCCTTTATATATATGGGAGGTATACCTAATTCTGAACCGATTTCGAGAAACTTCTCAGATACTGAGGCAGTCGTCGAGGAAAGCGTTGTGCAAAAATTTGGCAATATAGGTCAATAAATGCGCTTGCAATGGCTCTGGAAGTGAAAATCGGGCGACTCATATATGGTAGCTATATCTAAATCTGAACTGATTTCTATGATATTCACTAGCAATGTCGAAAGTTATCAAAAATCACTCCTGCTACATTTCGAGAGAATCTTATATATAACAATTTGTGTTTGTTTGTTTGTATGTTTGTGTGTTCCTTAGTCTATAGAACCGATTTTCTTGAAATTTTCACTGATGGTGCATAATGACCCCGTGGTGAAAATAAGGTACTACATTTTTTGATATCTGAAGGGAGGCGGACCCTCCCCCTTACCCTAATTTTCAGAAACGCCAGATCTCGGAGATTTGTGGTGCGATTTAAGCCAAATTTTGTGTGCTCTCATATAGTACCCTAAAAATAAAAATTTGATATCCAAATTTCGGATGGGGTACCTAGGGGGCTGTCTAACACTCTTAAACCTACCAAACATATATTTAGACCAATCACGACAATATCGGACTCAAATTATAGGCATTTAAGAGAAAAAAATGTATCTGATATCCAATTGTCGGACCAAGTGTTAGGGGGACCACCCCAACCCCCCAAATACCCCTAAATCCTACATATTTACCGACCATGGCAATATGGGACTCAAATGAAAGGTCTTTGGGAGTAAAGCACGAATCTGATATCAATATTCGGGAAAAGTGTCTATGGGGCCAACCCCACCCCCACAATACCACCCAAATAGGAAGTATTTGCTGACTGTTGTAATATGAGACTCAAATAAGAGGGTTTTTAGAGTAGAACACGAATCCGATATATATTTTCAAGGCCAATTTATTGAGTGGCCTCCCATCCCCCGAAACACCCCCCAAGCCGGTCATGTTTGCCGACTATGGAAATGTGGGGCTCAAATTAAAGATATTTGTGAGTAGACCACGTATCTAATATCAACATTAGGGGCCAACTGTCTAGGGGACGCCCCACCACCATAATAACCCCCAAATAGGACGTATTTGCTCACCAAGATAATTTGGGTCTTAAAGAGATTGGAACTAAATATTTATAGTTTTTAGGTCCAATACCCCAAACAGGATATATTTGCTGACTTTTGCAATAAGGAGTTTAAATCAGATTAGAAAACAAATTTGATATCAAATTTGAGGCCAATGGCAATATGGGGTTCAAATAAATTATATATAGATATCTGAGAAAAGAACACGTTGCTGTTGTATTTTCAGGGCTTAGTGTTTGGGGGACCACCCCACTCCCCAAAACACCCCTAAATCGGGCATATTTACCGGCCATGTCAATGTAGAGCTTAAATGAAAGGTTTTTGGGGGTAGAGCCAGAATTGATACCCACTTTCGGGACCAATTTTCTGTGGACATGTTTTTTACTGACCATCGCAATATGGGGCTCAAATAAAGGTATTTGGGAGTAGAATACGAATTTGATATCCAAATGTAGGACCATGTATTTAGAGCATCACCCTTTTCCCAAAACACCCCCAAAGGAAAAAAATTTTTCGACCATTCCAATATGTGGCTCAAATGAAAGGTATTTGAGATTTGAAAACGAATTTGATAACCTATTTTTGGGTCATGTGTTTGGAGGACGCCTCATCCTGTAAACTATGGGGCTCAAATAAAGGTATTTGGGAGTAGAATACGAATTTGATATCCAAATGTAGGACCATGTATTTAGAGCATCACCCTTTTCCCAAAACACCCCCAAAGGAAAAAAATTTTTCGACCATTCCAATATGTGGCTCAAATGAAAGGTATTTGAGATTTGAAAACGAATTTGATAACCTATTTTTGGGTCATGTGTTTGGAGGACGCCTCATCCTGTAAACTCCTCTTAGGCCAATGGTACTATGGGGTTTAAATAAATTGTATTTTTGAGAAGAGCACGATGCTGACATTTTTTCAGGGCCAAGTATCTGGGGGACCAACTCTCCCCCAAAAACACCCCTAAATCAGACATCATGAGAATATTAGGCTGAAATAAAGTATTTTAATTTATAATATTTTTGGAGTACACCTTACATCCAAACTTAAATTCGTAGACCAATAAAGATCATATGGGGTTCAGATAAAGGCACTTATATTGTTAAACTGTTAGTCAACCGATATACTATTTTCGTAGCATGGTATTTCACTAAAAGCTCTTTAATTGTCGAAAATAAATATTCCAAGGAAACTTTTGTTCCATAAAAAGTAAAAGAAGGCGCAGTGAAGCGGGCCCCGATCAGCTAGAAGGTTAATAAATGGGAACTTTAATGCAATATTTCTCAAAATCGGACGAACATATATATGGGAGCTATATATAAATCTGAACCGATTTCCAGCAAACTTTTCAGATATTGTGGTAGTCGTCGAGGAAAGCGTTGTACAAAATTTTGGCAAGATTGGTTATCAAATGCTCTTGATGTTACTCTAGAAGTTAAAATCGGGCGATATATAAATATATGGGAGTTATATCTAAATCTGAACTGATTTCCATGAAATTCTCAAGTAATGTCGAAAGTCATTATAAAACCCTTCCTGCCAAATTTCGAGAGAATCGAAAGATGATCGATGAAAACTGTGACCTGTAGTTTGTACACAAATTAACATGGACAGACGGACATAGCTAAATCGAATCAGTAAATGATTCTGAGTCGATCGGTATACTTATCAATGGATCTAGCTCTCTTCCTTCTGTGTGTTACAAACAAATGCACTAAGTTATAATACCCTGTACCACAGAAGTGGTGTATGAGAGAGTGTGAAGCCGGAAAAGAGTTGGGGATTTGTAAAGAAGAGGTTGTCAATTTCTGCTAGAGTTTTGTTTTCGCAGCAGAAATTACTTATTCTTTTCCAAATGTGTACTGGCAAATTGTTACTGGATAAGTACGCGAACACGCCTTATATTAAGCAGCAATCGGTAAACAAAAAACGAGTAAGAGCGTGCTAAGTTCGGCCGGGCCGAATCTCATATACCCTCCACCATTGATCTCATTTGTCGAGTACTATGCGCGGTATCTCTTTTTAGGCAAACAAAGTATATTGAATAAGAACTGTTATACTATTGGAGCTATATAAAGTTATAGTCCGATTCGAACCATAAATGAATGCTGAACATTGTAGAAGTCATTGTATAATATTTCAGTTCTTTCGGATATTATATGGGAGCTGTATCAAGCTATATATCGATTCCGACCTTTAATATGGTCACGCATGTTGAAGGCCATAAGAGAAGCCGTTGTAAAAAATGTCTGCCAAATCGGATAAAAATTGAGCAGTCTAGAGGCTCAAGAAGTCAAGACCCCAGATCGGTTTATTTGGAAGCTATATCAGGTTATGTACTGATTTGCGCCATACCTAGCACAGTTATTGGAAGTCATAACAAAACACCTCATGCAAAATTTCAGCCAAATCGGATGAGAGTTGCGCGCTCTCTTGGCTCAAGAAGTCAAGATCTAAGATTGCTTTCATATGATAGCTATACCAAATTATGAACCGATTTGAATCATACTTATCACAGTTTGTGGAAATGATACCAAAACACGTCTTGCAAAATTTCAGTAAAATCGGATGAGAATTGCGCCCTCTAGAGACTCAAGAAGTCAAGACCCAAGATTAGTTTATATGTCAGCTATATCAAATTATTGACCGATTTGGCCCATTTACAATCCCAACCGACCTACACTAATAAAAAGTATTTGTGCAAAATTTGATGCGCCTAGCTTCACTCCTTCGAAAGTTAACGTGCTTTCGACGGACGGACGAACGGACGGACATTGCTAGATCGACTTAAAATGACATGGTCTCTGATGCATATTTCGAGGTGTTACACCATCCCCTGGTGGAGGGTATAACAACTGTTTGTAAATTACCCACTTTTTGAATGTAACGGGACGATAAGTCACTTACGCACACCTATCTGCGGGTTAAGGTTTATCGTTAGGATTAGCAATAAGCATTTCTTCAGAAAATAAAATTATTTTACAAGAATACGAATCGATACGATAAATTGTAACCGTAGTATGAGAGGCAATTTTTATACCCACTACCGAAGGATGGGGGTATATTCATTTTGTCATTCCGTTTGCAACACATCGAAATATCCATTTCCGACCCTATAAAGTATATATATTCTTGATCAGTGTAAAAATCTAAGACGATCTAGACATGTCCGTCCGTCTGTCTGTTGAAATCACGCTACAGTCTTCAAAAATAGAGATATTGAGCTGAAACTTTGCACAGAATCTTTTTTTTGTCCATAAGCAGGTTAAGTTCGAAGATGGACTATATCGGACTATATCTTGATATAGCGCCCATATAGACCGATCCGCCGATTTAGGGTCTTAGGCCAATAAAAGCCACATTTACTATCCGATTTTGCTGAAATTGAGGACAGTGAGTTGTCTTAGGTCCTTCGACATTCTTCGTCAATTTGGCCCAGATCGATCCAGATTTGGATATAGCTGCCATATAGAACGATCCGCCGATTTAGGGCCAATAAAAGCCACATTTACAATCCGATTTTGCTGAAATTGAGGACAGTGAATTGCGTTAGGCCCTTCGACATCTTTCGTCAATTTGGCCCAGATCGATCCAGATTTAGATACAGCTGCCATATAGACCAATCCTCCGATTTAGGGTCTAAGGCCCATAAAAGCCACATTTATTATCCGATTTTGCTGAAATTGAGGACAGTGAGTTGTCTTAGGTCCTTCGACATTCTTCGTCAATTTGGATACATACAATTAGATTAGATACAGCTGCCATATAGACCAATCCTCCGATTTAGGGTCTTAAGCCCATAAAAGCCACATTTATTATCCGATTTTGCTGAAATTTGGGACAGTGAGTTGTGATAGGGTTCTCGACATTCTTCGTCAATTTGGCTCAGATCGGTCCAGCTTTGGATATAGCTGCCATATAGACCGATTTCTCGGTTTTAGGTTTGGGGGCCATAAGAGCACGAAATTGACTTTCACTTTTGGGACCAAGTCTCTGGGGGTCCACCACACCCCAAGAAGGACTTTTACTGACCATTGCGATGTGGAGTTTAAATAAGGGGAAGTTGAGTGTAGAAAAATCCATAGGTAAAATGGAATAAATTTTCAACTATAATTACACAGAAATTTTCAAATTTAGAGTACTCTCCAACATAGCATAATCGGGCGCAGCAGAGCGGGCCGGGCTCAGCTAGTCTATATATTAGGTTGCCCAAAAAGTAATAGCGGATTTCTTAAAAGAAAGTAAATGCATTTTTAATAAAACTTAGAATGAACTTTAATCAAATAAACTTTTTTTACACTTTTTTTCTAAAGCAAGCTAAAAGTAACAGCTGATAACTGACAGAAGAAAGAATGCAATTACAGAGTCGCAAGCTGTGAAAAAAATTGTCAACGCCGACTATATGAGAAATCCGCAATTACTTTTTGGGCAACCCAATATTTTCGTAGCATGGTATTTCACTAAAAGCTCTTTAATTGTTGAAAATAAATATTCCAAGGAAACTTTTGTTCCATATAAAGTAAAAGAAGGCGCAGTGGAGCGGGCCCGGGTCTGGTATTTTTAGATTTTTTTCAAATTTTGTTGGAAAATATGATTTTAATTTGTGGAATACATATATATATATATATATATATATATATATATATATATATATATATATATATATATATATATATATATATATATATATATATATATATATATATATATGTATATATATATATATATATATATATATATATATATATATATATATATATATATATATATATACATATATATATATATATATATATATATATATATATATATATACATATATATATATATATATATATATATATTCCACAAATTAAAATCATATTTTCCAACAAATATATATATATATCTATCTAACTCTCTTCTTGGGAGTTACAAACAAATGCACTAAGTTATAATACCCAGTACCACAGTAGTTGTGCAGGCTATAAAAATGCGAGCTCAGCTACATTTCGAAATGTATACCAATGGATCGGTCAGGTAACTTCCTTACAGTAGTAATATTCCACAAATTAAAATCATATTTTCCAACAATATTTTAAAAAATCTAAAAAAAACCTAAAATAATCAAAACAAGTAACAGGTAACCATAAAAAGTAGCATACAATTTTTTTTTTCAGCAGTCTTGTGCACTCACAACAACAGATTTTGTGAGTTGAAATAGCAATAAGAAATGTTTGGTAATACAGCAGCCCAATGTTTGCTGAAACAGCAGTAATGTCAGCTTACCCATTTTCGCCAAACATTTTTGCTGTTTTCAATAACAAATTTGGTTGAGTGCATATAAACCGATAGGCGGATACGACTTCTTCAGCAATTAGAAGCCTCAATTTTCATCCGACTTGGATGAAATATGGAACAAAGACTTGAGTTATGACTTCCAACATCTATGCAAAGTATGATCCGAATCGGTCTATAAACAGATATTGCTCAATTATAAACTGGTCCCCGGATTTATCTTCTTTAGCCCTTAGAAGGCTAAATTGTCAACTAATTTGGCATAACCCCATCTTATGACTTACGACATCAGTACCAAGTTCCGTATCCGAATAGGTCAATATGGTGATATAGGACATTTTTAGTACCGATATCCCGATATGACTTTTTGAGACCAAAATAATTTAAATGGAAACTCAGTTAATAAGGGTAAATTTTTAGAGGAATCAATGGTCCGACTGAATTTGGCACGCTTTTACTTGTTTTTTACATCTTCCTCTTCGAACAAACTTAAAGCCAAAACGATTTACTTACTTACTTTACTTTTATATTTGTTACACTAGCCGAACGTAGAATAGCGTTCCAAACGTCTGGATCTTCTGCGCTCATTCTAAAATCTCTGACACTAAGTTTCGAGGTGTCTCCCACAACTTGATCTTTCCATCGGGCTTTTGGTCTTCCCGGTTTGCGTGTACCACCGTGTTTGTCTTTAAAAGACTTCTTTGCTGGAGCTTCCTCATCCATTCTGACAACATGACCTAGCCAACGCCGTTTTTTTTTTTTGATGCGTGTAACTATGCTATCGTCGTCATACAGCTCATACAGCTCGTGGTTAATACGTCGCCTATATTCCCCATTATCGCAAACTGGTCCATATATTTTACGAACAATCTTTCTCTCAAATAATCCAAGCACTGCCTCATATGCTTTCACAAGTACCCGTTCAGAACCATATAACAACGCAGGTAATATCAGCGTCTTGTATAGTGTAATCTTCGTCTGTCGAAAGGGGGCCTTGTTTTTAAACTGCTTACTTAGTCCAAAGTAGCATCTGTTTGCCAGTATTATTCTTCGCTTTATCTCAAAACTGGTGTCATTCGTTTCGGTTACGCCGGTGCCGAGGTAAATAAAGCTACTGACTGTCTAAAAGTTGTGGTTCCCAACTTTCTCCATTTTCTTTATCTGCTTGGTTGTGCAAGGCTTTTTGGGAGTTGAAACCATCCATTTCGTCTAATCTCCATTTACTGCCAGACCCATTTTCACTGACTCTCTTTCGATTCTTTCAAAGGCTGCAGTTACTACTTCCGGTAACCGACCTATGATATCGATGTCGTCGGCATAAACGAGTAGCATGTGTTCTCTTGTGATAAGTGTGCCATATCTATTCACATCTGCTTCTCCTATAATCTTGTCCAACAGGATATTAAAGAGATCACACGAGAAGCTTTCTCCTTGTCTAAAACCTCGTTTGGTATTAAATGGTTCGGAGAGATTCTTTCCTATTCTTACTGAGGAACGCGTATCAGCAAGATTCTTCCTGCAGAGTCTTATTAATTTTGCAGGCATACCAAACTCAGACATGGCTTGAAATACCTTTGAACGTAAAGGAGTATCGAAGGCGGCTTTGTAGTTAACAAAGAAATGGTAGGCTTTGATTTGTCCTTCTCGGGTCTTTTCGAGGATTTGGCGCAATGTGAATATCTGACCCAGGGTGGATTTACCAGGTCTAAAGCCGCATTGATAGGGCCCAATTATCTCATTGACTTTAGGTTTTAATCTTTCACACAGTACGCTCGAGAGTATCTTGTATGCGATGGGGAGGAGACTTATTCCTCTGTAGTTGGCACATTCCGTCTTATCTCCTTTCTTGTGTAGGAGACATAGTATGCTGAAGTTCCAATCATCAGGTAGGCGTTCTTCTAGCCAGATTGCGCAGATAAGCTGATGCATACGCTTTATCAGCGTGTCGCCTCTGGTCTTAAATAGTTCAGCGGATAACCCGCCGGCTCCTGCTGCCTTCTTATTATTTAGTCGGGTCACAGCTACTTGGACCTCATTCTGACTAGGAGGAAAACATTCTATACCATCATCAGGGATTGGTTCTGGGGTATCCTCTTCGCCACCAACGTCGGACACTAGCAGTTGGGTAAAATGTTCTTTCCATATCCTCAGCATGTTATCTGTGTCAGTTACCAGATTTCCTTCTTTGTCTCTGCAGAAGGATGCGCCTGCACCAAAGCCATCGGTTTGATGTTTCATTCTTTGGTAGAGTTTCCGGACTTCATTCTGACTCCTGTACATCTTAATTCGCTCACACTCACGTTTTTCCATTTCCTTTTTCTTTCTGTGGAATAGACGTTTCTTATCTCTCCTTTTCTCCCGATACATCTCCTTCATCTGGCCCGTTGCTACTGATTGCAGGGTTGCTCTATATGCCGCATTCTTGGCTTCAGTAGCATCTCGACACTCTTGGTCGTGCCATGGGTTTCTTGGAGGAGGCTTCCGGTACCCAAGTATGGATTTCGCGGCATGTTCCATGGAGTGATATTAAAATCATGGGCGGGCAGCGGTGATATTCTCTCACAATTCGCTCGTAGAAAATATCCTTGATCTGCTCGTCGTTGTCTTCCGTCGGGACATGGCCACAAATAAGGCTGATGTTGAAGAATTTGGCTTTTATGGGGATTGTGGCTAGCCTCTGATCCACCGGAGTAAAGCTGGAGACTAGGTGTTTCAGTCTCCCACTAACCACAAATCCGCAGCCAAATTCATGCCTCGTGTTATGGCAGCTAAACCAGCTAGCCGCTTGAAGTTTTGCACAACTACTTTCTATTAGTGTAGGTCGGTTGGTATTGTAGATGGGCCATATCGGTCCATGTTTTGATATAGCTGCCATATAAACCGATCTTGGGTCTTGACTTCTTGAGCCTCTAGAGGGTGCAATTCTTATTCGATTGGAATGAAATTTTGCACTATGTGTTTTGTTATGATATGCAATAATTGTGCCAAGTATGGTTCAAATCGCTCCATAACCTGATATAGCTGCCATATAAACCGATCTTGGGTCTTGACTTCTTGAGCCTCTAGAGTGCGCAATTCATATCCGATTGGAATGAAATTTTGCACGTAGTATTTTGTTATGATATCCAACAACTGTGCCAAGTATGGTTCAAATCGGTTCATAACCTGATATAGCTGTCATATAAACCGATCTTGGGTCTTGATTTCTTGAGCCTCTAGCGGGCGCAATTCTTATCCGATGTGAATGCATTTTTGCACGAAGCGTTTTGTTATGATATCCCACAACTGTGCCAAGTGTGGTTCAAATCGGTTCATAACCTGATATAGCTGTCATATAAACAGATCTGGGGACTTGATTTCTTGAGCTTCTAGAGGGCGCAATTGCTATCCGCTTTGGCTGAAATTTTGCATGACGTATTTTATTTTTACTATTAACAACTGCGTCAAATAAGGTTCAAATCGGTTCATAACCTGATATAGCTGCCATATAAACCGACCTGGGATTTTGACTTCTTGCGCCTCTAGAGATCGCAATTATTATCCGATTTGCCTGAAATTTTGTACGACGGATTCTCTCAGGACCATCAACATACGTGTCTATTATGGTCTGAATCGGTCTATAGCCCGATTTATTTCGATTGAAACTTCAGGCTCGAGACCAAGGTTTAATTTGATTTTTAGTAAATCGTTTTATTTAATTCAATATTTCGTCCATTTTCATTGATTGTTAAACGTCAGCGGTTAAGGCGACAATCGTTGTATATCCCCGATGATGTCCTTCAATAAAAAAGGACGAAATATTGGATTAATTTAAACGATTTATTAAAAATCAAATTAACCCTTCTTCTCGAGCTTGAAGTTTAAAAAAATTGCATATAGTTAGTGAGAGAGAGAGAGAGAGAGAGTGAAAGTGAGAGAGATCAACATACACCAAATTTAAACAATAAGATATGTAATAAAAGAAGCTTCAAAGACATGACGCTAATGTCGTTGTATTGATGATGACTTTAATGCAAATAGAAATAAATAACAAAACAAAAAAAAGAGACACTTTTCGTTCATCTGCCGCTGTCTTTGGGATTCAGTGTAATACTAGATGGGCCAAAGTATTCGTACATTATATGAAGTGAGTGTGTTTTGAGCTAAGTCAAGAGTAACCGACTACACCGGAAAAAAAATTCTTTAAAATTATGATATTAGAAAACAAGTAAAAACGTGTTAAGTTCGGCCGTGCCGAACTTTGGATACCCACCACCATGGATATAATAATCAGCCTATTTTATTATAACTCCACTACCATATCCATAGTTATATCTAAATTGGGGCTGGTGATTATACAAGTCACAGTTTCAGTGAAATCAGTCAATAGATCTGCTCTTTTATACCCACCACCATAGGATGGGGTATACTAATCTGTTTGTAACACCTTGAAATATTCGTCTATACATTCGTCCATACAGTATATATATTCTTGATCGTCTTGACGTTTTGAGTCGATCTAGCCATCTCCGACCGACCGTCCGTCCGTCTGTCGAAATCACGATGGCGGTCGAACGCGTAAGGCTAGTCGCTTGAAATACTTACTATCGATGTACCTCGTTGGGGACTGCAAATGATATATTGGGTTGCCCAAAAAGTAATTGCGGATTTTTTAAAAGAAAGTAAATGCATTTTTAATAAAACTTAGAATGTACTTTAATCAAATATACTTTTTTACACTTTTTTTCTAAAGCACGCTAAAAGTAACAGCTGATAACTGACAGAAGAAAGAATGCAATTACAGAGTCACAAGTTGCGAAAAAATTTGTCAACGACGACTATATGAAAAATCCGCAATTACTTTTTGGGCAACCCAATAGCTCCCATATAAACCGATCTCCCGATTAGCCTTCTTGAGTCTCTGGAAGCCGCAATTTTTTCCGATTTGAATGAAATTTTGCATGGGTTTTTCTGTTACGACTTCCAACAACTGTGCCAAGTACGGTCCAAATCGGTCTATCACTTGATATATCTCCCATATAAACCACAACTTTCGATTTGACTTCTTGAGTCCCTGGAAGCCGTAATTTTGTCCGATTTGGCTGAAATTATGCATGCATTGTTTTGTTATGACTTCCAACAACTGTGCTAAGTACGGTTCAAATCGGTACTTGTTGAGCTCTTGAAAACCGCAATTTTTGTCCGATTTGAATGAAATTACATGCTCTGTTATGTTCTGTTATGACTTTCAACAACTGTGCCTATCTCTTGATTTGACTTCTTGAGTCCTTACAAGCCTTTTTGTCCGATTTGGCTGAAATTTTGTATGCGGTGTTCTGTAACGTCTTCCAATAATTGTGCCTTGTAAACCGGTCTCTCTCTTATGCCCTTCAACTAAATTTATTTTTTATAAATTTGTAGCAGAATCCATGGTGGTATTTTCCCAAGATTCAGCCCGGTCGAACGTAGCACGTTTTTACTTGTTGGGCTTCAGACCCTTTATCGGCAGATCGGTCTATATGGCAGCTATATCTAAATATAGACCGATCTGAACCATATTTAAGTTGGATATTAGGCGACTTAATACAAGTCACTGCTTCAAATTTCAGCGAAATCGGATAATAAATGCAGCTTTTATTGGTTTCAGACCCTTAATCGCCAGATCGGTCTATATAGCTTTTAATGTTGTTATACCCTCCACCATAGGATGGGGGTATCCTAATTTTGTCATTCCATGGAAATATTGATCTGAATCCTAACAATTCTTAATTGTCTTGACAATCTCAGTCGATTTAGCCATGTCCGTGCGTCTGTCCGTCTGCCGTCTGCCTGTCTATCGAAAGCACGCTAACTTTAGAAGGAAAGAGTAGCTGCTTGAATTTTTTATAAATACTTCATATTAGTGCAGGTCGGTTGGGATTGTAAATGGGCCAAATCGGTTCATGTTTATATCAGTGAACCTATTTGGGCAATTTGGCGCAGTTGGTGATAGTCAAAACAAGACACTTCATGCTAAATTTCAGCTAAATTGGATAATAATTGGGCCCTCTAGAAGCTCAAGACGTCAAGATCCGCGATCGGTTTATATGGGAGCTATATCTGGTTATAAGAAGATTTGGACCATACTTGACAGAGATATTGAAAGTCAAAATGAAACACTTGTTGCAAACTTTCAGTCAAATCGGAAAAGAATTGCGCCCTCTAGGGACTCAAGCAGTCAAGATCCGATATCGGTTTATATGACAGCTATACCTAAACATGGATCGATTTGCCCCATTTACAATCTCAACCGACCTGCACTAATAAAAAATCTGCAAAATTTCAAGAACATAGCTTTACTTCTTCGAAAGTTAGCGTGCTTTCCACAGACAGACGCACAGATAGGGATAGATCGACTTAAAATATCTAAACGATCAAAAATATATATACTTACTATATATAATAACACCTCGAAATATTGATCTTAGACCCCATAACTAAAATCAATATTTCGAGGTGTTACAAACGGAATAGCGAAGTTAGTATACCTCCATCCTATGGTGTAGGATATAACAAGTGCAAGAGTGCTAAGTTCGGCCGGGCCGTATTGTGAACACACGCAACCATGGATTCCGCTTAAAATTTTCCCTTATTAACTGAGTTTGTATTTGAATTAATTTGGTCTCAAGAAGTCATATCAGTACTTGGAGGGGGCGCTATATTACCATACTGACCGATTCGGATGTTGTACGACTTCCATGGATGTTGTACGACTTCCAACAGGGTTTTGACCAAATTTCAGCCATATCGGATGAACATTGAGGCTTCTAAAAGCTTAAGAAGTCAAATCGGGGGATCGGTTTTTTGGGGGCTATATCTGTTTATAGACCCATTCTAATCATACCTGGCATGGGTATTGGAAGTCATAACCTAAGCCTTTGTTTCAAATTTTAGCCAAATCGGATCCAAATCTGAACCGATATGGCCCATTTGCTATCCCCAACGACCTACATCAATATTAAGTATCTATGCAAAATTTCAAACGGCTAGCTTTACGCGTTCTACCAATCGTAATTTCGACAGACGGACGGACATGGCTAGATCGACTCAAAATTTCGAGACGATCAAGAATATATATACTTTACTAGCCGAACCGGGCCCGCTCCGCTGCGCCTTCTTTTACTTTATATGGAACAAAATTATCCTTTGAATATTTATTTTTATACCCACCACCGAAGGATGGGCGTATATTCATTTTGTCATTCCGTTTGCAACACATTAAAATATCCATTTCCGTTAAAGTATATATATATTCTTGATCAGCGCAAAAATCTAAAACGATCTAGACATGTCCGTCCGTCTGTCTGTTGGAATCACGCTACAGCCTTTAAAAATACAGATATTGAGCTGAAACTTCGCACAGATTCTTTTTGTGTCCATAAGCAGGTTCGAAGATGGGCTATAACGGACTATATCTTGATATAGCCCCCATATAGACCGATCCGCCGATATAGGGTTTTAGGCCAATAAAAGCCACATTTATTATCCGATTTTGCTAAAATTTTGGACAGTGAGTTGTGTTAGGCCCTTCGACATCCTTCGTCAATTTGGCCCAAATCGATCTAGATTTGGATAAAGCTGCCATATAGACCGATCCGCCGATTTAGGGTCTTAGGCCCATAAAAGCCACATTTATTATCCGATTTTGCTGAAATTTTGGACAATGAGTTGCGTTAGGCCCTTCGACATCCTTCGTCAATTTGGCTCAGATCGGTCCAGATTTGGATATAGCTGTCATATAGACCGATCTCTCCATTTAATATTTTGGGCCCATAAAAGGCGCATTTATTGTATGGCAATGCCGAAATTTGGAACAGAGAGTTAAGTTAAGCCCCCCCACATATTTCTGCAATTTGGTCTAGATCGATCAAGATTTGCATATAGCTGCCTTATAGACCGATATCTCAATTTAAAGTCTTGGCCCCAAAAAGGCGCATTTATAATCCGATTTAACTGAATTTTGACACATTGACTTATGTTAGGCTTTTCGACATCTGTGTCGTATATGGTTCAGATCGGTTTATTTTTAAATATAGCTATTAAAAAGACCAATATTTTGTTATACATAATTGAACATTGACTTGTACTTATAAATATTAGTCCAAATAGGATCATATTTCGATGTAACTGCTATGGGACATAAGGTATGCAATTTTCACTGGATTTTGATGAAAGGTGGTTTACATATATACCCGAGGTGGTGGGTATCCAAAGTTCGGCCCGGCCGAACTTAACGCCTTTTTACTTGTTGACAATAAAAGAGCTTTTAATGAAACAGTATAACAATATAAATGGCTTATCTGGATCCCATATGATCTATATTGGTGTATGAATTCGCTCAGAGGGTTAAAGGTCATTTAAGTTTGGATGTTAGATGTACCCCATTCTGAAAACGCTTCTATATGGATACTGGGAAGGACCACCAGAGTGGTGGTTCGCAGGTTAAGGGGGTGGTGTGGACCCCCCCATGGTCCCAAAAGTGGGTACGAATTTCGTGCACCACACCCAAATACCTTTCATTTGAGCGCCATATTGCCATGGTTGGAAAATTTTCTCCAATTATGTTCAATTTAGGGGTGAGGAAATTTGGGACAGTGAGTTGTGTTAGGCCAGACACTTAACCTGAAAAAAATATCAGCATCGTGCTCTACTCCCAAATACTATCTATTTAAACCCCAAATTGCCTTTGGTTTAAGGGGAGTTTACAGGATGAGGCGTCCCCCAAACACATGGCCCAATATTGGTTATCAAATTCGTTTTCTAATCTCAAATACCTTTCATTTGAGCAACATATTGGCTTGGTCGTAAAATGTTAACCCTTTGGGGGATGTTTTGGGAAAGGGGTGATGCCCTAAATACATGGTCCTACATTTGGATATCAAATTCATATTCTGCTCCCAAATACCTTTATTTGAGCCCCATATTGTGATGGTCAGTAAAACAATTGCTGTTTGTGGGGTATTTTGGAAAAGGGGTTGACCCCCAGAAAATTGGTCCCGAAAGTGGGTATCAATTCTTGCTTTGCCCCCCAATACCATTCGTTTAAGCCCCACATTGACATGGTCGGTAAATATGCCCGATTTTGGGGTGTTTTGGGGAGTGGGGTGGTCCCCCAAACACTAAGCCTTGAAAACATATCAGTAACGTGCTCTATTCTCAAATATCTATATATCATTTATTTGAACCCCTTATTGGCATTGGCCTCAAAATCGGACATCGAATTCATTTTCTAATCTCAAGTACCATTAATTTAAATCTCTCATTGCAAAAGCAAGCAAATATGTCCGGTTTGGGGTATGAGCCCTAAAAACTATGAGTATCGAGCTCCACTGCCTTGAAGACCCAAATTCTCTTGGTAAGCAAACACTAGGGGGTAAGCATCTTCGGCTTACCCTTGCCAAAAATATCAGAAAAAAATTTTGAGCACTGGATATTTCTTTGATAATAGTTGCGACAATAACCATTATCCGTTTGAGATTTCAGTACAAAAACTTACGACCTAAATCACTAAATTAGTTTTTTCTTTTTATTCTCTCCATCATTAACTTATTTCGACATTCCGTTTGTAAAGCATCGAAATATTCATTTGAGACCCAACAAAGTATTTATATACAATATATTTTTGATCGTCTTGACATTCTAGGTCGATTTAGACATGTCGGTCCGTCCATTTGTCGAAAGCACGCAAACTTTCGAAGGGATAAAGCTAGACGCATGAAATTTTGCACAAATATTTATTATTAGTGTAGGTTAGTTGGGATTTTAAATTGCTCATATTGGTCTATGTTTCGATATAGCTGCCATATAAACCGATTTTGGATCTTGACTTCTTGAGCCCCTAAACGCCGATTTATCCGATTTGTCTCAAATTTTGTATAAAATATTTTGTTATGACCTCCAACATCTGTGCTAAGTATGGTTCAAACATGTTTAAAACTTGATATAGCTCCCGTATTAACCCATCTCCTAATTTGACTCTTTGAGCCTCTAGAGGGCGCAATTCTTATGCAATTTAGCTAAACATTATTTAAACGACTCCTCCTATGAACACACATATTCCTCCACATACGTGTCATATATGGTCTCAATGGGTCAATAACCTGATATAGCTCCCATCTGAACCGATTTCCCGATTTTAATTCTTAAGCCACTATAGGGCTCAATTCTTATCAAATTTTGGCTGACATTTTCAATGGTCTCCAACAGCTAAACCACACATAGCCCGAATCGGTCGATAACCTGAAATAGCTCCAATAGCTTTGCAATTTTTATCCATTATACTTTGTTTGCCTACAAAGAGACATCGGGCAAAAAAAGACAAATGAGATGTATGACAAATGGGTGTGTAAAATTCGGTGTGGCCGAACTTTTCACACTTTACTTGTTGTCACGCGATTCGTTCGCGAAGCTTTTTCCCTTTATAAAATCAGCTGTTTCAATGACTTGACGAACAAATCGAGAGGCAAAATGGCAATAGGAGGCTTCGTATCTTTGAGCTAAATTTTCAATCAAACCCGATCCACTGAGCTTTCGCTTTCAATACGCACAAAAATGTCACTTCTGTAACGTAACCTACTCTCCAATAGCTCATATTCTGTGTACGTTCGTTGAGCCTTCCCGTCTAACAGTTTAGCACAAACTTGGATATCCGCACTCTACTAAATAAATTTTTATCTATGGCAAAGATAGCCACTTAAACTACCTGGAACACTTATTGTTAAGGCCCGTCTTAGGGTGGGAAATTTAAAAAATAATACAGCAAAAACAACCGCAACGAAATTCCTATGCTTTATTTTACCCACCACCGAAGGATGGGGGTATATTCATTTTGTCATTCCGTTTGCAACACATCGAATTATCCATTTCCGACCTAAATCAAAGACGATCTAGACATGTCCGTCCATCTGTCCGTCTGTCGGTTGAAATCACCCTACAGTCTTTAAAAATAGAAACATTGAGCTAAAACTTTGCATAGATTCTTTTTTTGTCCATAAGCAGATCAAGTTCGAAGATGGGCTATATCGGCCTATATCTTGATATATCCCCCATATAGACCGATCTGCCGATTTAGGGTCTTAGGCCCATAAAAGCCACATTTATTATCCGATTTTGCTGAAATTTGGGACAGTGAGTTGCGTTAGTCCCTTCGATATTCTTCGTCAATTTGGCCCGGATCGGTCCAGATTTGGTTATAGCTGCAATATAGACCGATCCCCCGATTTAGGGTCTTAAGCCCATAAAAGCCACATTTATTATCCGATTTTGCTAAAATTTGGGATAATTAGTTGTCTTAGGCTCTTCAACATCTTTCTTCAATTTGGCTTTAATCGGACCAGGTTTGGATATAGCTGCCATATAGACCGCTCCCTCGATTTAAGGTTTTTGACCCATAAAAGGCGCATTTATTGTCCGATGTCGCCGAAACTTTCGACCCGTTAAGACCCTTGACATACTTCTGCAATACGGAACAGATCGGTCCAGATTTGGATATAGCTGCCATGTAGACCGATCTCTTGGTTTTAGGTTTTGGGGCCATAAAAGGCGCATTTATTGTCCTATGTCGCCGAAATTTGGGACAGTAAGATGTGTTAGGCCCTTCAACATCTTTCTTCAATTTGGCTCAGATCGGTCCAGATTTGGATATAGCTGCCATATAGACCGATCTCTCGATGTAATGTTTTGGGCCCATAAAACGCATTTATTGTCCGATGTTGCCGAAATTTGGGACAGAGAGTTAGTTAGGCCCCTCCACATATTTCTGTAATTTGGTCTTGATCGATCAAGATTTGCATATAGCTGCCATATAGACCGATATCTCGATTTAAAGTCTTAACCCCAAAAAAGCGCATTTATAATCCGATATCACTGAAATTTGAAACAGTGACTTATATTAGGCTTTTCGACATCTATGTTGCATATGGTTCAGATCGGTTTATTTTTATATATAGCTACTAAAAAGACCAATATTTTGTTATACACAGTTGAACAATGGCTTGTACTTATATGTATTTGGTACAAATCGGAACATATTTCGTTATAACAGCTATGGGACATAAGGTATGCTATTTTCATAGGGTTTTGATGAAAGGTGATTTACATACATACCTGAGGTGGTGGGTTTCCAAAGTTCGGCACGGCCGAACTTAGCGCCTTTTTACTTGTTTTTCTTTATTTTACGGACCGATATATTGCCATAACAAAGATAAATGCTGCATGATCAATTTTTACCACTCTGCCCTCTCTCTGTTCGTGGTGGCGTCTCCATTCCATTTACAAACAGAATATACGGCGCTTATTTAAATGTTAGTACTGCCATCGATAAGGGAAAGGTTTAGACTTTAATACCCAAAATGCTAATAAAATAACTTCATAGTTCTCCGTTCCATGTCGCCCCGGATGCTTGCGCAATTACATATATACGAGTGAGAATTTAACATTTCTCCCATCTGTTAGAGTTTTTTTGAACATATGTTATGAGTCTATAGATTTCCTTGCTGCTACTCGCTAGGAGCAGCTTAGCGCCTACAATATTGATCATGATGTGGTAGCTGTATATAACTGAATATATGGCTACCCGTTTAAATCAAATCAAATTAAACGATTAAACGATTCTAAGTGGTAGAGAACTAATTTGCCGGTCTTTATATTAGGTGCGGTGGCGACAGTTCTAAGTAATTTAACCCTGTAAAACTTGTGAACATGAAGGTATTGCCCAGCAGCACGTTGTTTGGACTTGTCTAGGAAAAGATGGCTCCTTGTCGATGAGCTAAAAATGGCGGCCACCTGTTAGTTTGTCCTGTTTTAATTGATCAACTGTTTTGAGGTGAGGTGGTCCGCTAGATTTATGAGCAGAATAAAGGTATCATATTCGCAGTACACAAACTTATATTTTGAATTTAACCCCATATTGTCATAATTGGTGTATGCAGCCGTTGGGTGGGGACGCCTCACTCCATCTGCCACTTGAGCACAAATTTAAATGACGCACTCCACTTAAAACTATCTATCACTTGATCCCCCATTGTTTTAATGAGGAGGTAAAGCACCATCTAGATTCCTGGACACAAAGTTTAATGTCATATTCGTAATCTACTACCAAATGCCTTTAATTTGAGGCTCATTTAGCTAGGATCGAATTATATTCCCATTTGTGGGTGGGGCGACCCCTAATTACTTGGAGCTCATTTTTTATGTCATATTCGTAGTCTAGTCCCGAATACCTTTCATTGTAATCCCATATTGATATTTACGTCCAATACGTTTGTTTGGGGGAGTTTTTGGGGTTAGACGACCCCTCGCATACTTCATCCCAATTTTTAATACCATATTTGTATTCTACTCCCCAATACCTTTCATTTGATACCCATATTGTCCCATCGGTCTAATTTTGAATTAAGGTGGTGTTTCTGGGGTAACGGGGGAGGGACCGCCCCTTCCAATATCAACATACTAAAAAACCTTTTCCTTCTTCCTGACCATTTTCGTAATCTACTCCCGAATACCTTTCATTTGAGTCCCATATTGTCATTATCGTCCAATAAACCCATTTTAGGGGGTTTTGGGGTCGGGGCGGGGAGCCCGACCGCCCCGATATCAAAAAAATTTATAGCCAATTACTCCTTTCGGATCGTTCCTCACAATCTGTTAAAATTTGAAAGAAATCGGTTCAGCCGTTTTTGAGTCTATACGGAACAAATTTACAAACAAACAAACACAAATTAATTTTTATATATATAGATAGAGTCTTCGACCAATATTTCGAAGTGTTACAAACGGAATAACTAGATTAGTATACCCCCTTCCTATGGTGGTGGGTATTAAATGGTCACCTGAAGAATTACTAGTAGCAGCAGAGAAATAATTAAAAGTATCAACATCCTAATCAATATCCTCATTATCACCACTTAACAGTCATAACAGAACACTATGTTCAGCCAAATCGGACAAAAATTGCGCCTTCCAGGGGCTCAAGAAATCAAATCGGGGGATCGGTTTAAACGGGAGCTACATCAGTTTACGGACCGATTTAAACTGTACTTGGAATAGTCATTGGAAGTCATAACAGAACACTATGTGCAAAATTTCAATCAAATCGGATGAAAACTGAGGCTTCCAAGGGCTCAATAAGTCAAATCGGGAGATCGGTTTATATAGAAGCTATATCAGGTTCCTGACCGATTTGGACCGTATTTGGCACAGTTGTTGGAAGTCGTAACAGAATATCCCATGCTAAATTTCAAATCGGACAAAGATTTAGTCTTCCAGGGGATCAAGAAGTCAAATCAGAAGATCGGTTTATATGGGAGCAATGTCAGGTTATATACCGATTTGGACCGTACTTGGCACAGTTGATCGGCTTATAAGGGCTCAAGAAGTCAAATGGGAGATCGGTTTATATGGTAGCTATATCCAAATCTGAACCGATATGGCCCATTTGCTATCCCCAACGACCTACATCAATATTAAATATCTGTGCAAAATTTCAAGCGGCTAGCTTTACGCGTTCGAACGCTATCGTGATTTCGACAGACGGACTCGACATTCACCTCACTCGTATTTGTAGTGAACAATGTGGCTGAAGATTTGGTGGCAGATATCTTCAGATTTCTTGCAGCGAAATATGAGGCAAGTTCGTTGAGGTACACGTTTAACCTATCGCAGATGTCAACAATGGGTGGGGGACTGATGCCATGATCGTACAACCATCCGCATATGATACGATCTCCATGCCGTCTGGAGGGGAGTGCCGGAGGGATCACCCCATCTTGGGGAACTCCCTAGTTCACTCTACGCCTGGCTGTAGGGACGTGTTGGCGATGTTCTCAAATAGTGTGGCATGGCTGACCGTGTCGAATGTCTTCGATAGGTCCAGTGCCACGAGGACCGTCCTATCACATGGCCTGGGCTGATTGAAGCCACGGCAAATGTGTGCGGTGATGGCATGCAAAGCTGTTGTTGTGCTGTGCAGTCTCCGAAATCCATGTTGATGCTAGGCGAATGGAAATTCTTTTACGAGGCTCGGGAGGAGTAATGCCTCAAGCGTCTTTGCCACTGGTGAGAGAAGGGAGATCGGTCTGTACGATTCCCCCAAACTCGGGTCTTTTCCAGTAGCGGGATCACTCTGCCCATTTTCCAGACATCGGGAACTATAAGAGTGTTCAATGACAGGTTGAGGACAATGATAAGGTACTCAACTCCAGGTGAATCCAGATTCTTCAGCATCAATGTAGAGTCGGGGCCCACCGCCTGAGATAATTTGGATGATATTCGCAACTTCGCCCACGGTAAATTGTGATGGCTGTCCATCGATTTGGATACGATGAATACCTTGCCCTGTCACTCTCGGGATTCACAATAAATTGACGGTTGAATAACCTAGCGCATCTCTTCGGATCAGTCACGGTTACGTCGCCATAAGTGATTGAGGTCCTGTCATCCCGTCTAATGGGGTTCGAAAGTGACTTAAGAGTGGCCCACAGTTTGCCTACACCGGTGCCTAAGTTACATTGCTCCAAGTGTTCCAGCCACAAATTCCGCTTATGTTCGTTGACTACCCTGTTTATTTCCAGATTCAGCTCGCTGATTCTGGGGTTAGCGGGGTCCATAGCACGAATCCCATCATGCTCGTCTGCGAGTACCACTGCTTGCGCCGGGAAATTGGGTCGCACTTGGGGTATTCGACCGGCTGGTATAAAGCGAGCGGTTGCTGCGTTAATGATGTCTCGGAATTTCCTCTCGGCCACAAGCACATCAGAGGGGAGTGGCAGTGAACTGAAGCGGCGATTGGTATACTCTCTGAAGCCAGTCCAATCGACCTTCTTATAATTAATAAACGTCCGGTGCTCAGAGGTTATGAAGTCGGGTGGTCGGTCGATAGTGAGAATTAAGGGGAGGTGGTCTGACTCCAAAGAGATGACGGCTTGCCAGGATACGTCACTCAGGAAATCAGGGGATGCAATGGAAGGAGCCTTCAATCTGTTCCACAAAGCCATGCCACGCTGGTCGTTACCTAGGAGAGAATGCCATGAAATATGGTGCGCATGAAAGTCCCCTAGAACCAGAAGATTATGGCCAGATAGTAACCCACTTATGTCGAGGGGTCACATAGTCCGACGACGAGGACGCAGAAGGCGACGACGACGACGCTAGTGCCCAACTGTTGTCTATGTTTGCATAGCACCTGGCAACATATTCAGTATGACTATACTCCCGTAGTGATGTGGGGCCAAAGCAAGATCGGAAATGTATCCACTCCATCCACCGGTTACGGGCGGTTCTAGCAAACCGAACAGAACCAGGGTCCAGGGTTCTTTTTAATCCCGGCACGGACCAGAAGCTTGCGGAGAAGGCACTCCGGCATGTGCCTCTCCCATGGCGAAACCAGTAAGGAAGGGCAAAAGTCGGGCGGTGCCGACTTTATAATACCCTACACCTACCCTATAAGTACAATGTGAGTGCTATATCAAATTCTGAACCAATTTTAATGGACTTGGTGGATGTTTTCAGATGGGTTATTAAACAATCCCTTTCGAAATTTCGAGCAAATATGTTCAAACTGTAATAACTAAGGTTGACAAATGACAACATTAATGCATATTACCAAAAATTTGTGGGAGCTATATCTAATTCTCAACCGATTTCGAGCAAACTTCTCAGATATTGTGGTAGTCGTCGAGGAAAGCATTGTGCAAAATTATGGCAAGATTGGTCAATAAATGCGCTTGCAGGGACCATATATCCAAATATCTATCTATCAGTAATATTAAGAGTCATAAGAAAATACATCCCACCAAATTTCAATAGAGTCGGTTAATAAATGCAATATTACTCAAAATCGGACGAACGTATATATGGGAGCTATATATAAATCTGAAGCGATTTGGAGCAAACTTCTCAGATATTGTAGTAGTTGTCTTGGAAAGTGTTGTACAAAGTTTTGGCAAGATAGGTCAATAAATGCGCTTGCAGTGGCTCTAGAAGTGAAAATCGGGCGATATAAATATATGGCAACTATATCTAAATCTAAACCGATTTCTATGAAATTCCCCAGTAAGAAAATTCTTCTTGCCAAATTTCGAGAGAATCGGTTGACAAATAACCATTTAATTGCACTATTTCTGCAAATCGGAGTAAAATATATATGGGAGCTATATCCAAATCTGTCTCTAAGCCGAAAAACATGCCTGTACCAAATTTTAAGACGATCGGATGAAAACTGCGACCTGTACTTCGCACACAAATTAATATGGACAGACGGACAGACGGTCATAGCTAAGTTGAATCAGAAAGTGATTTTGAGTCGATCGGTATACTTATCAATGGGGTATCTCCCTTCACTAAGTTATAATACCCTGTACAGAGGCGGCAGCCCTTCCCGATGAAGGATTCCATCGGGTCAATCCGGTGCGTACAGCCGGCTGCCATGGGATTGACTACTTCCAGTGATCGTCCTTTGATATGGATGTTGTCGGCATATGCGAGTAGCATGTGTGGTCTTATGTGTAGTTTGCCATATCTTTTCAAATCTGCATCTCGTATCATCTTCTCCAGCAGGATATTTAAAAGATCACACGAGAAGCTGTCTCCTTGTCTTAAACCTTGTTTGATATGGAATGGTTCGAAGAGATTCTTTCCTATTCTTATTGAGGAACGAGTATCAGCAAGTGTCTTCCTGCAGAGTCTTATTAATTTTGCAGGGATACCAAACTGAGACATGGCTTAAAATACCTTTGAACGTAAAGGGGTTTCGAAACCGCTTTCAAAGAGATGGTAGGTGTTAATTTGTCCTTCTCGGGTCTTTTCCAGGATTTGGCGCAGTGTGAATATCTGGTCTATGGTAGGTTTATCAGGTCTAAAACCGCATAGATAGGGCCAATTATCTTATTGACTTTAGGTATTCATCTTTCACACCGTACGCTCGTGAGTATCTTGTATGTGATGGGAAGGAGACTAATTTCTCTATAGTTGGCACATTCCATCGTGTCTCCTTTCTTGTGTATGGGGCATAGTATCATCGGGTATTCGTTCTTCTAGCCAGATCGCGATGACGAGCTGGAGCATACGCCTTATCAGCGTATCGCCTCTAGTTAAATAGTTCAGCGGGTAACCCGTCGGCTCCTGCTGTCTTGTTGTTCTTTAGTCGGGTCAGAAGCTAGTTGGATCTCATTCTGACTAGGACGTAAACATTCTATACCATCATCGGCTAAAATGCTGTAGCTGGCTAAAATATTCTCTCCATATCATCAGAACATTATCTGTATCAGTTACCAGATTTCCTTGTTTGACCCTGCAGGAGGATATGCCTGTACGAAAGCAATCGGTTTGATGTTCCATTCTTTGGAAGAATTTCCGGACTGCATTCTGACTCCTGTACATCTCAATTCGCTCACACTCAGGTCTTTCCATTTACTTCTTCATTACGGAATAGATATTTCTCCTCTCTCCTTTACTCCCGTTGCTACTGATTGCTGGATTGCTCTGTATGCCGCATTCTTGGCTTCAGTAGCATATCGAAACTCTTGGTCGTACCATGGGTTTCTTGAGGGAGGTTTCCGGTACACAAGTACAGATTTCGCGGCATTTATCAGTAACCTCCTCAGCGATAGACAGTATGTATTCCGCAATAATCGCTCCACCGGTGGCAAGATGGCATTTTTGTTGGAACGTTGGAGTCGCTCTTTCCACTAGTTGGATGAAAGCAAGCTCGTGGCACTGGATATCCCCAAGGCATTCGAAAGAGTCTGGCACGGTGCACTTTTATCAAAGCTAAACGCCTTTGGAGTCGACAATGACTTCTCCCGTTTTATAACGAGCTTTCTTGAGATTGTATTCATTCAATGAATACAATTTGACCGCTGGTGCACCACAAGGCTCTGTCCTTTCTCCGTCTCTTTTTCTCATTTTTCCATTTGACGATCTATTGAGCCAGACTTCAAATCCAATCTACTCACATGCGGATGACAGCAGCCTTTGTCATTCATACTCATTCGACCCCAGACCAAGTCTTCGGGAAACTGAAGATAGAAGGCGTATTATGGATGTGACACTCTGCGAGGAGTTGCTCGCCAACAGGGGTCGAATGAACAGAGTAGATTTTAGTGACAGTAAGGCGCAGTGTTGTAGTGTCTAAATCATCCTTGGAGCTTCTGGGCCGCGTTCAGAGAAGGGTATCCAACTCTTTTGACTCCCTTGAGCATCGTCGTAATGTAGGTTGTGTGAAGCTGTTCACCGATATTTCCATGGTGTGTGCTCCACAGACATTAGCCTTCTTATTTCTAAAGTAAGGATGTTCATCAGAAATACTAGACTTTCTAAGAACTCATACCCGTTTGTTATAGATTGACCGGCTGACCGGACCATGCACTATAGAGAGAATTCTTTTTTTCCCGAACAGTTCGTATGTGGAATAGGCTTCCTGCCAATGTCTTTCATCTTAACTATGACCTACAGAAATTTAAAACTAATGTCAAAAAACAATACTCCCTCCCTCCCCCATCCGATCCTTAAGTTTCCCCTTGCTATCACAATGCACTGAATTCATAGGAGACAGCCACTGCGCGTTGATTGATTGATTTCGAAATGCCTAATATAAGACACTGTTTCAAATTTAAGTGAAATCGGTTTATAAATGCGCGTTTTATAGGGCCAAGACTTAAAATCGAGATATCGGTCTACATGGCAGCTATATCCAAATATGGACCCAGTTGCAGAAAAATGTCGAAGAGCCTAACACAACGCACTGTCCCAAATTTCGGCGAAATCGGACAATAAATGCGCCTTTTATGGACCCCAAACTTTAAATCGAGAGATCGGTCTATACGGCAGATATATTCAAATCTGGGCCAAATTGAGGATGGACGTCGAAGAGCCTAATACAACTCCATATCCCATATTTCGGCGAAATCGGACAATAAATGCGCCTTTTATGGCCCCTAGACCTAAATCCGAAAGATCGGTCTATATGGCAGCTATATCCAAATCTGAACTGATCTAGGCCTAATTGAAGAAGGAAGTTGAAGGGCCTAATACAACTCACTGTCCCAAATTTCAGCAAAATCGGATAATAAATGTGGCTTTTATGGGCCTAAGACCCTTAATCGGAGAATCGGTCTATATGGCAGCTATATCTGATCTGGACCGATCTAGGCCAAATTGACGAATGATGTCGAAGGGCCTAACACAACTCACTGTCCTACCATACCATAGAAATATCTACTACCATATCCATAGTAATATATACAAATGGGGGGTGGTCTAGATCATATTTGATTCTGGTCCGGAGAACTCTTAAAGAATTAACCGTTTCAGCGAAATCAGGCAACAAATCCGAATTTTTTTGGGACTAAGACAATAAATTAGAAGATTGGTCTATGTGGCAGCTGCATCTAAATATAGTCTGATCTGTATTATATTTTGGTCGGATGACGGGAAGTTTATTACAAGTCACTGTGTCAAATTCCAGCGATATCGGATAATAAATGCGCCTTTTAGCGGATTTAGATATTATATCGGCAGGTCGGTCTATATGGCAGCTATATCTGAATTTAGACGGATCTGAACCATATTTGAGCCGGATATTGGAAGGCTTTAATCAACTCACTATTTAAAATTTTTGCGAAATCGGATAATAATTGGGTTTTTTTATGGGCTTAAGACACTAAATCGACAGATCGGTCTATATGGCAGCTATATCTAAATATAATCCAATCTGAACCATATTTAGGTCGGATGTCGGGAGGCTTAAGACAACTCACTATTTCCAATTTTAACGAAATCGGATGATAATTGCGATTTTTTATGGGCTTAAGACCCTTAATCGGCAGATCGGTAGCTATATCTAAATATCGTCCGATCTGAACCATATGTAGGTATGATGACGGAAGGCTTAAAACAACTCACTGTTTCAAGTTTCAGCGAAATCGGGTTATATATGCAGCTTTTATAGGCTTAAAACCCTTCATCGGCAGATGGCTCTTTATGGCAGCTATATGTTAATAAAGGGTGATTTTTTTGAGGTTAGGATTTTCATGCATTAGTATTTGACAGATCACGTGGGATTTCAGACATGGTGTCAAAGAGAAAGATGCTCAGTATGCTTTGACATTTCATCATGAATAGACTTACTAACGAGCAACGCTTGCAAATCATTGAATTTTATTACCAAAATCAGTGTTCGGTTCGAAATGTGTTCATTCACCGTAACGTTGCGTCCAACAGCATCTTTGAAAAAATACGGTCCAATGATTCCACCAGCGTACAAACCACACCAAACAGTGCATTTTTCGGGATGCATGGGCAGTTCTTGAACGGCTTCTGGTTGCTCTTCACTCCAAATGCGGCAATTTTGCTTATTTACGTAGCCATTCAACCAGAAATGAGCCTCATCGCTGAACAAAATTTGTCAAAATTTGAACACATTTCGAACCGAACACTGATTTTGGTAATAAAATTCAATGATTTGCAAGCGTTGCTCGTTAGTAAGTCTATTCATGATGAAATGTCAAAGCATACTGAGCATCTTTCTCTTTGACACCATGTCTGAAATCCCACGTGATCTGTCAAATACTAATGCATGAAAATCCTAACCTCAAAAAAATCACCCTTTATGATCCAATATGGGCCATATTCGGTTTGAATATCGGGGCTCCTAGTACAACTTCCTGTTTTAAATTTGAAATCGGACAAAAAATGCGTATTTTATGGGCTTAAGACCCCAAATCGCCAGATCGTTCTATATGGCAGCTACATTCAAATATATTCTGGTTTGGCCCATCCAAGAACTTTACCTGCGTATAGAAAAAATACGTAAAAATCTTAGACTATCTTGCCATGTCCGTCCGTCTGTCTGTTAAAATCACGATACAGTCTTTTTTTGTCAATAAGCAGGTTAAGTTCGAAGATGGACTATATATGATATAGCCCCCATATAGACCGATTCGCCGATTTGGGGTCTTAGGACCATAACAGCCACATTTATTATCTGATTTTGCCGAAATTCGGGACAAGGAGTTGCGCTAGGCCTTTCGACAGCCCTCTACAACTTGGCTCAGGTCGGTTCAGATTTGGATATAATAGCTGACATATAGACCGATCTCTCCATGTAAGGTTTTGGGCCCATTAAAGGCGCATTTATTGTCCGATGTCGCCGAAATTTTGGGACAGGGGGTTGTGTTAGTCCCTTTGACATCCTCCTTCAATTTGGCCCAGATCGGTCCAGATTTGAATATAGCTGCCATATAGACCGATCGCTCGATTTAGTATTTTCGATCGGTCTATATTTGGATATGGCTACCAAAAAGACCAATATCTTGTTCTACAAAATTGAACAATGACTCGTACTTACTAGACCTTTCAATATCCGTGTCGAATTTGGTCCAAATCGGACCACTTTTCAATAAAGCTGCTATTGGGTCGTAAATCATGCATTTTTTTCACCGGATTATGACGAAAGGTGGTTTACATATATATACCCGAGGTGGTGGGTATCCAAAGTTCGGGCCAGCCGAACTTAACGCCTTTTTACTTGTTAAAGCGGTAGCGTGATTACAACTGGGGGACACACGGACGAATACACAGACATCGTTAAATCGTCTTAGAATTTTACAACGATCCGATATATATTTACTTTGTAGGGACGGAAGTGGATACCTCGATGTGTTGCAAAAAGAATGATATACCGGACTGACCCGATGGATTCCTTCGTCGGCAAGGGCTTCCGCATCAGTGCACAACACACTGCTACAGCAACAACAACCTATCCTATGCTGGTGGGTATAAAAAGAACTTTACCTACGTGCAGCAAAAAGCTGTATCTACGCCAAATTTCAGCTCAATATCTGAATTTTTGAAAGCTGCAGCGTGATCACAACAGACGGACGGACAGACACACGGACATCTTTAAGTCGCCTTAGTATTTTACAACGATCCGCATTATATGTATGTGTATTAGGCCGGGTTGATTTTTATGGTATAAATTAATTAATTTTAATTGATATAAATTAAATATCGTATAGCAAAAACGTAAACTACAAACAATTTTAAGATGTTTCTCTCAAGATAAAATCCTAATCCGCGTCTCTCGACTTCAAAAATATTTTTCCTGTTCTTTCGATATTCTTTTAATCAAGGTACAGGTCGCATTTGTTGTGCGATTATCGTAAAATGTTATACAAGTCACTTTTTTGGTCCAAGGACGATCGGTATTGATTTTGAATAGAATCGGTTCAGATTTAGATATAGCTCCCCAATATATCTTTCATCCGATATGACCTTTTGAGGCTTTAGTAGCCATAATTTTGGTCCGATCTTTACAAAATTTTGCACAAGACGTTCTATTTAATGTTCCACCATGTGTGCATAAATTTATCAAAATCAGTTCAGTTCATATGTCTTCTAAGGCCTTAAAAGGCTATATTGGATGAAAGGTATATATAGGAGCTATATCTAAATCTGAACCGATTGGCCTGAAATTAAAATGGACAAAGCATTTGGGCATTAGTAACTTTTTTTTGCAGACCACCCCTCTGGGGGTGGCCTATGCACCCGCAGAATAGTTTTTAACAAGTAAAAGCGTCCTATGTTTGGCCGGGCCGAATCTTATATACCCTTCACCATGCATCGCATTTGTCAAGTTCTATGAATGACTTTTTCAATATATATATATATATGGGCTACATTAAGTTGTTGACCGATATGGACCGCACTTGTCATGGCTGTTAGAAGTCGTAGAAAATACCACCTCCAAAAGTTCAGGCAAATCGAGAAAAATTGCGGCCTCCAGTGGCTCAAGAAGTCTAATTCGGAGATCGGTATATATAGCAGCTCTTTCAGGTTATCAACCGATTTAAACCACACGGGGCACAGTTGGTGGAAGTCATACCCAAAGACATACGCAAAATTCCATCCAAATTGGATAAGAATTGCACTCTCTAGAAGCTCAAGAAGTCTAATCGAGAGATTGGTTTATATGGCGGCTATATCAGGTTATGGACTGAGTCATACCATACATGGCACATTTGTTGGAAGTCATTCTTCAACGATGTGTGCAAAATTTCAGCCAAATCGGACAAGATTTGAGGCCTCTAGAAGCTCAAGAAGATCGTTTTATATATCAGCTATATGAGGTTATGAACCGAGTTGAACAATACTTATCACAGCTGTTGGAAGTGGATATCGGATAAGAATTGCGCCCTTAAGAGGCTCAAGAAGTCAAGACCCAAGATCGGTTTATATGGCAGCTTTATGAAAACATGGACCTATTTGGCCCATTTACAATCCCAACCGACCTACACTAATAAGAAGTACTTGTGCAAAATATTAAGCACCTAGCTTTACTCCTTCAAAAGATAACGTGCTTTTGACAGGCGGACGGACATGGCTAGATCGACCTTAAATGTCATGACGATCGAGAATATATATACATTATATGGGGTCCTTGACGCAAATTTAGAGGTGTTGCAAACGGAATGACCAAATTAGTATACCCCCATCCTATGGTGGAGGGTATAAAAATAAGGTCTCTTATCATTGAGCTTAAACTTGAATCGGATAGCACTCATTGATATGTAAGAAGTTTGTTCCTGTTCCTTAAGGGAACGTTCGTGGGCGAATTTGCATTTGCTTCACATAACATAACCTAAGGATGAAAAGGTTGCGCAATTCACGAGAATGCCAAAAAACTCTGGGAACTGCCAAGAATCCAACAACCTTAAATGATGAATTTTCTGCAAAAATTGCATCCAAAGTGTAGTGTCGTCTTTAGCAAAAATTATAATAATTTACTTTACATTGGGGTGGGTCAATTTTGGTGGTTGTCAAAACCGTAATCTATGGCAAATTCTTTAGTTTTGACCAAAAAACCATGGGCCCAAAACTTAGATGGGCACGAAGACACAAACGCACATAATTTCCTATGCCTGCGAGCATAGGGCCGAACAGAACCACACGTTCTCTGTAAGCAAGCTTCGGTTGACGCATTGCTGTTACTCTACATGCCAACAACTTCACTTAGTTGATCGTTTGCATTTAACAGTCCTTCATGCAAACACAAATTAGTATTTTCAATTGTGTTAGGTTAGGTCAGGTTGAAAAGAGGGTGCGGATATTAATCCACCAGTAATCGGCTTGTTGTGCGCTCTAAATACTAAAAAAGTATCTCGAAAAAGAAAATCTAAGTTAGGAATTCGGTGCTACTTACAAAATCCTTAATTGTTTTCTATGCCACGCCCCTAAGTTGGTTCATGTCTGGTATTGTGTCCCCACCTCAATACCGATGTCTTTTAGCCGCGAAAGTCGGGCAATGACATAGGAAATGCTCCAATATCTCATCATCTTCTCCACATGGCCTACACATGCTATCACTTGCCGCACAGATTTTGCATAAGCTCGTAGTCCAATGCGTCCCGTTATGATACTAAAAGCTATACTGACCTTCTTCTTACTTCCCTTCAGTGACAGCCTCGTCCTCTCACGATCCGGATCACCCCATAGGATGTTAGCCGTCCTACCCGGTGTTTCGCTGTTCCATAGTGTTACATGCGCATTCGTCGCCCACGCCCTTACACGGACTGCGAAAGGTTTCGGGTTAAAGTTAACAAGTAAGAAGGCGTTAAGTTCGGCCGGGCCGAACTTTGGATACCCACCACCTCGGGTATATTTGTGAACCACATTTCGTCAAAATCCAGTGAAAAATGCATACCTTATGCCCCATAGCAGCTCTATAGATATCATCCGATTTAGACCAAATGCTTATAAGTACATGTCATTGTTCAACAGAGAGATAGGTCTATATGGCAGCTATATCCAAATCTGAACCGATCTGAGCTAAATTGAAGACAAATATCGAAGGGCCCAACACAAGTCATTGTCCCAAATTTCGGCGACATCGGACAATAAATGCGCTTTTTATGGGCCAAAACCTTAAATCGAGAGATCGGTCTATATGGCAGCTATATCCAAATCTGAACCGACCAAATAGAAGAAAAATGTCGAAGGGCCTAAGGCAAATCACTGTCCCAAATTTCAGCAAAATCGGATAATAAATGTGGCTTTTATGGGCCTAAGACCATAAATCGGAGGATCGGTCTATATGGCAGCTATATCCAAATTTGAACCGATCTAGGCCAAATTGACGAAGGATCTTGAAGGGCCAAACGCAACTCACTGTCCCAAATTTCAGCAAAATCGGATAATAATTGTGGCTTTTATGGGCCTAAGACCCTAAATCGGAGGATCGGTCTATATGGCAGCTATATCCAAATCTGGACCGATCTGGGCCAAATTGACGAAGAATGTTGAAGGGCCTAACACAACTCACTGTGCCAAATTTCATCCAAATCGGATATAAAATGTGGCTTTTATGGGCCTAAACCCTAAATCTGAGGATCGGTCTATATGGCAGTTATATCAAAATTTGGACCGATCTGAGCCAAATTGACGAAGGATATCGAAGGGCCCAACGCAACTCACTGTCCCAAATTTCAGCAAAATCGGATAATAAATGTGGCTTTATGGGCCTAAGACCCTAAATCGGCGGATCGGTCTATATGGGGGCTATATCAAGATATAGTCCGATATATAGTCCATCTTCGAACTTAACCTGCTTATGGACAAAAAAAGAATCTGTGCAAAATTTCAGCTCAATATCTCAATTTTTAAAGACTGTAGCGTGATTTCAACAGACAGACGCACGGACATGTCTAGATCGTCTTAGATTTTTACGCTGATCAAGAATATATGTACTTTATAGGGTCGGAAATGGATATTTCGATGTGTTGCAAACGGAATGACAAAATGAATATACCCCCATCCTTCGGTGGTGGGTATAAAAATTGTTTAACTTTTGCGCTATAGTTTTTTGACATTTCTTTGCAGAGTTGCTTTTTTGGCCTTTAGTGTGTCCCTCACTGATCTTAGACCAAAATCGAGCTTCAATTACGATTTTAGACCCATGGTTTCTAGGGTAAAACTGCTATGAATCTGTCGTAGGTAGATTGCGATTTTGATACACGCAAACCGGGACGACACAAAAGCCCGATGGAAAGACCAAGTGGTAAAGGACATCTCGAAACTTGGTGTCAGAAATTTTAGAAGAAGTGCAGAAGACCGAGGCAATGGAACAAATGTTCTCCCATAGCCAATTAAAGTTAGTAAGAAACAAGTAAAATCATGCTAAGTTCGGCCGGGCCGAATCTTATACACCCTCCATCATAGATGGCATTTGTCAAGTTCTTTGAATAACTTTTTCAAATATATATGAGCTATATCAAGTTATTGACAGAACTTGCTATGCCGTACAAATCATATAAAAATATCACCTCCAAAATTTCAGGCAAATCGAGTAATAATTGGGCTCAGAAAGTCAAATTAGGATATCTATTTATATGGCAGCTATGTCAGGTTAGGAGCCGATTGAGACAGTTGTTGAAAGTTATACCAAAACGACATATACAACATATTGGATAAGAATTGGGCCTTATAGGGGCTCAAGAAGTCTAATGGCAACTATATCAGGATATTGACTGATTTAGACAGACTGATTTAGACCATACTTGACACAGTTGCTGGATGTCATACCAAAACGATATGAGCAAAATTTCAGTCAAATCGGATAAGAATTCCGCACTCTAGAAGCACAAGAAGGCAATACCCAAGATGAATAGACAGGATAGTCAACGAACATAGGCGGAATTTGTGGCTGAAACACTTGGAACAATGTAACTTTTGCACCGGTTTAGGCAAGCTGTGGTCTACTGTTTAGTCACTCTCGAACCCCGGTCGACGGAATGAAAGGACCTCAGTCACTTTTGGCGACGTAACCGTGACTGATCCGAAGAGATGCGCCAGATTGCTCAACCCTCAATTTATTTTGCATCCCGAGAGTGACAGGGCAAGGAGAAGAGCCGTGGTCTCCGAGCCGATGGACAGCCATCACAATTTACCGTGAGCGAAGTTACGTATATCAACCAAATCATCCTAGGCGTTGGGCCCCAACGGAATCTCTAAAATGATGCTGAAGAATCTCGATTTACCTGGAGTTGAGTACCTTACTACTGTCCTCAAACTGTCTTTGAACTTTTGCACAGACTCGTATTTCTTTTATACGCAGGTTAAATTCTTGAATGGGCCACATCGGACAATATTTGGATATGACTGCTATATAGACCGATCTTAAACATTTATTACCCGATTTCGCTAAAATTTGGCATAGTGAGTTTTATAGGCCCGCCGATATCCGAACCAAAAATGGTTCAGATTCGAACATATTTGGCATAGCTGCCTTTAGACCGATCTGCCGATTAGGTCTTAGGCCTATAACAGGAGCATTTATTAGACTCTCAATATCTGTTCCGAATATGCTCCAGATCGGGCTATATTTAGATATAGCTGCAATAGAGATCGATCTTTAGCTTTAGGGTCTAAAGGCCCTAAAAGGCGCACTTATTCTCAGGTTTTGCTAAAATTTGAAACAGTGATTTGCACTAGGGCCCTGGACATCCGAACCGAATATGATGTATATCGCACCATATATACATATAACTGCCATATAGACTGAAATGCCGATTTAGGGTCTTGAGCTTATAACAGGCGCATTTATTAGCCGACTTCGCTGAAATTTGTAACAGTGAATTGTATCAAGATTCCCATTATCTGTCCCGAATATGGTCCAGATCGGGCTATATTTAGATATAGCTGCCATTGAGACCGATCTACCGGTTTTGGGTCTTAGGCCTATAACAGGCGCATCTATTAACCCGTACAGGAACATATTTGAATATAGCTGTCATATAGACCGATCTGCCGATACTGGGTCTTAGGCTTAAATCAGGCGCATTTATTACCCGACATCGCTGAAATTTGGAACAGTGAATTGTATTAAGATTCCCAACATCTGTCCCAAATATGGTCAAGATCGGGTTATATTTAGATATAGCCGCCATAGAGACAAATCTTTAGAATCTAAAGACCATAAAAAGCGCATTTATTCTCCGATTTTTCTGAAATTTTAAACAGTGAGCTGCTTTAAGACTCCCGACATCCAACCCAAATATGGCCCAGATCGGACCATATTTAAATATACCTATCATTTGGATCGATCATCCGAATTAGTGCTTAATCACATGAACGGCGTACGTTTTACCCGATTTATAAATAAATAAATAAATAATTTCGTCATTCCGGTGGTAACAAATCAAAATATTGATCCGAGACCCAATAAAGTAATTATATTCTTGATCGTCTTGACATTCTTAGTCGATTTAGCCATGTCCGTCCGTCCGTCTGTCAGTCGAAAGCAAGCTAACTTTCGAAGGAGTAAAGATAAGTGCTTGAAATTTTGCATAAATACTCCTCATTAGGTCGGTTGAGTTTGTAAATGGGCCAAATCGGTCCATGTTTTAGTATAGCTGCCATATAACCGATACCGGGTCTTTGCTTCTTGGGCCTCTAGAAGACGCAATTATTACCCGATTTGGGTGAAATGTTACAACAAGCTTTTATACCCACCACCATAGGATGGGGGTATACCAATCTAGTCATTCCCTTTGTAACACCTCGAAATATTTCTCTAAGACCCCATATACAACGTATATTCTTGATCGTCTCGGTCCACATCGGTCTATAACCTGATATAGCTCCAATGTAAACCGATCTCCCGCTTTGACTTCTTAAGCCCCTGAAAGCCACAATTTTTGTCTGATTTTGCTGAAATTGAGCATGTAGTTTTGTAGTTTTTGTTACGAATTCTAACAACTTTGCCTGGTACGGTCCAAACCGGTCTATAACCTGATATAGCTTCCATATAAACCGGTCTCCCGATTTGACTTCTTGAGTCCATACAAGCCTCAATTTGTTGTCCGATGTAAAGCAGTCTCCCGATCGTCATTGTTCGGTTCCTAGAAGCATTAATTTTTGCTGGTTGGACAGAAGTTTGGTATATAGAATTAAATTATGCCCTTCAAATAAATTTAATTTGTATGCATTATTTGTAGAATCCATTGTGGTGGGTTACCAAGATTCGGCCCACCTAAATTTTTTACTTGTTTATTTTGACTTCCAACAACTTGCCAAGTATGGTCCAAATCGGTTCATAACCTTATATAGGTCCCATTTAATCTGATCTCGCTTCTTGACTTCGTGCGCCTCTAGAGGGCGCAATTATTATCCGATTTGGCTGAAATTTTCCATAACAACTTCTTATATGAAATTTAACATACATGTTAAATATGAAGCGGTCCATAATCTGATATAGCTTCCATATAAACAGATCTCCCAATTTTCTTTCTTGAGCCACTATAGAGTGCAATTCTTTTCTGGTTTGGTTGAAATTTTGCAAAATGAATTCCACTTTGGTCTCCAACAGCTACTTTGATCTCCAACAGCGACTTTGGTCTCCAACAGCCAAGTATGGCCCCAATCGGTTCATAACTTGGTATAGCTGAAAGAGCATAGCAATTCTTAGACGTTATCCTTTGTTTGTCTATAAAGAGATATCGGCCAAAGAACTTGATATATGCGATTCATGGTGGAGGATATATAGGATTCGACCCAGCCAAACTTTGCACGCTATTACTTTTATTTCTTAATTCCCTCTAGGGCTCAATTCTTATCCGATTTGGTTCAAATTTTGCTCTTTGCTCTACTATTGTTTTGAACATCCAAGCCAAGTATGGCCCTGACATAGCTCCAATAGCATAGCAATTCTTAGCTATTATCTTTTGTTTGCCTATAAAGTGATACCGGACAAAAAACTTGACAAATGCGATCCATGATGGAGGATATATAAGGGTCGGCCCGGCCAAACTCAGCACTCTTTTACTTGTCTATTGTTATTGTATTGCTATGAATATTGTTTTGTGGAATGGTGGGCTATTAATTATGTTTGCCTGATACTACCGATCACGTGTTTTAATAATTTTACGTATTTTTTTTCTGCTTACGATCGAAAAATTAAAAATCTTCTCTTTTAGTTTACTCTCATTGCAACAACCCCATTATAAATTAAGCAGCAGTAATTTTCAGCAAACAAAAGACTTTTCAGCAGTCATACTGCTGTTCTGATATTGCAAACATATAGCTATGACAGCAGAACTACTGTCTGCTGTAATAGCAGTAAAATTAACTACTAACAGTCAGCAGACAGTGTTTGCTACGATCAGTAGGATTTTTTCCATGTGTGTAAAATATTTCACAAATGTTATATACATTTTTACATAAAGCTTTTTTTTAATCTTTTTTTTTTGCTGTGTAAATTTTATTAGTCGTATGAACTTGTATGGGGGAGGGGGGGCAATTGGTATAGAAGGCATGGTGCAGTGTAAGGAAACTATAAAAAGTCATACCTGTAAACTATATGTGTAGCAGCAGCAACTGCAACTCGACGACGGCAGCGGAGGTGGTAGCAGCAGAAAGAAACGTTTCTTTTGTAAAAGTTTTCTCAGCTGTAACAAGTTTTCAACATTTAAGCTGAGGTTTTAAATTTACAACAAACAGTTGATGTCAGACGAAAGAGCTTTAAACATCATGCTAACAAAACCACCACCACCGCCGCCAGCAATATTGAGCCGATGCCATGCTAAACAAAACGGTTACGAATAATTAAGCAATAAACATACTTTAAAGGATATGGATTAAAGTTTAACAACTAATAACAAAGAAATTTTGTAACAATTTAAAAAATAGTGATTTGTATTAAAAGTTTGTGTTCCTATGTTCATAAATGTTTCGAATAACCAATTCAATTTTAAAGAACTGAGATCGGTTGGTGCATAGATGGGTTAAAAAGTTTTGAATGTGGATCAATCATGTTTTTGGTGAAATTCTCATAACAAACAAAATTCTAGCACCATTCGAAATCAGTGCTTTTAATTGAAATAAATCATCAAATAAAAAGGATATCAACGCTCAAACATGAAGAATATACGTGTGTTTTTAAAGTGTCTCTACTCAAAAAAGAAATTTTGCATGGCTTCGCCTTTATAAGCCTTGCCCCTTGCTCAGCATTCACACACTGTAACTGTAAAACCAAAAGCAAATGCTAATGTCATTAACATTGCTTAGCTGCTGTTTTTATTGTTGTTGTAATTGAACTGAACGAAAACTTTGATAATGAATGAATGCTATTATTTTTGATGTTGTTGTTAGTGTTAGTGTTGGTGTTGTTGTTAGTACATTGCAATGAAACCCTAGAAGTGTTCATATTTTATATCAATCACTTGAAGATCATCAGCGGCAGAGCTACAGTGACTGCAGCAAAATGGAATTTTACACTAAACAAAAACCAAAGGAAAAGAATGAAAAAAAAATTATATAAATAATAAAAAAGCATTAGGATTAACTTAACGCTTTTCCCTAAAGATGCTTTGTAGTAAAAATCTTTTTTTTATTTTGCCTTTACATATTTATTCAAGCAACGATTTTAAATTATTCTTAAAAAAAATATGGGACACAATGGTGATACAAATCTAAAGACTACTAAGGGTGCTTATGTAAATGGCGAAATCCATAAAAACTTCCTTAAGGTTTCTTACTCCAAAATTGGGTAAATCTATCAAAAACAGTTTTTTTAAAGGTTAGGCTTTTACATTTACAAAAAAGTCAGCTTGTATACATTGATAGAAAAAACATTTAAGGCTTTGCCAGCAAAAGCTTGTAGTAACTGGGATTTATTCTAGTCATCGTTTGCAAACGGATGGTGGGGATGATCTTTTACACTAAAAAGGGAGAGAAAAATACAAAAATTGATTATTATGTGAAAATTATTTCATTACAAAAGGACAAGACACAAAAGAAACGCATTCAATTATTAAACTAAAGGACATTTAAGCGCTGTTGTTAGAAGTTCGTGCTAATTTAAAAGGAACTTCATTCAATGAAGGTGATTTTTAACAAAATTTTTATAAGAATTAAAGTTGTAGAAACCAAATATATCAGCGAAAGAGAATTAAGATAGGACTAGGCCAAAATAGTTTTATGTACACCACCATGGAAGAGAGTTTTGATGGTCTATGTATTATTGTTAAAGCAATTAATCGTTGGATAAGAATATGTCAATATATATGTATATTTAGGATTTTTGTAACCTGGAGCATTCTGACCATAATGAACTGAAGGGTCAAAATTTAAATATAAAAATTTCGAAAAAAATATATTATCAGATCACTGATCTGATTCTGATTCGATTAAGCTATGCCCGTCTGTCCATGTTAATTTATGTACAAAGTACAGGTCGCAATTTTCATCCGATCGTCTTCAAATTTGATACAGCCATGTTTTTCGGTCTTGAGACGAAGCCTATTGAAATTGGAAAAAATCGGTTCTGATTTGGATATATCTCCCATATATATGTTCGTGAGATTTTTAATAATAATGGAATAAAATGGTCATTTGTTAACCGATTCTCTCGAAATTTAGCAGGAAGGAATTTTTTATGACTCGACATTACTAATGAATTTCATGGAAATTGGTCCAAATTTAGATGTAGCTCTTATATATATATATACTAGCTGACCCGGCCTGCTCCGCTGCGCCTTCTTTTACTTTATATGGAACAAAAGTTTCTTTGGAATATTTATTTTCGACAATTAAAGATCTTTTAGTGAACAACCATGCTACGAAAATAGTATATCGCTTGACTAACAGTTTAACAATATAAGTGCCTTTATCTGAAAACCATATGATCTTTATTGGTCTACAAATTTAAGTTTGGATGTAGGGTGTACTCCATTCTGCCGCATTTTATTTAAATTCTATCCGGATAAATCAGATGTTTCGGATATTTATCGATATCAGGTGATATCAGTTTCTAATAATCGATTATCGGGATTTGTAGTATATTATACTAAAATAAAACATAGCATTTGAAGAAGATGCCTGTATTGGGACAGGCAACCCTGCAGCCCGATATTCTCATGATGTCTGATTTAGTGGTTTTTCAGGGGAGAGGTGGTCCCCCAGATACTTGGCCCTAAAAAATATCAGCATCGTGCTCTTCTCTCAAATACCATTTATTTAAACCCCATATTGCCATTGGCTTAAGAAGAGTTTAAAGGATGAGGCGTCCCCCAAACACATAGCCCCAAAATAGGTTATCAAATTCGTTTTCTAATCTCAAATACCTTTTATTTGAGCCACATATTGACATGGTCGAAAAATTTTTTCCCTCTGGGGGTGTTTTGGGGAATGCCCTAAATACATGGTCCTACATTTGGATATCAAATTCGTATTCTACTCCCAAATACCTTTATTTGAGCCCCATATTGCGATGGTCACTAAAAAATTGCTGTTTATGGGGTATTTTGGGAAATTGATCCCGAAAATGGGTATCAATTCTTACTCTACTTCCCAATACCTTTCGTTTAAGCCCCACATTGATATGGTCGGTAAATATACCCGATTTAGGGGTGTTTTGGGGAGTGGGGTGGTCCCCCAAATTCTAAGCCCTGAAAATATATCAGCAACGTGCTCTTTTCTCATATATCTGTATATCATTTATTTGAACTCCATATTGCCATTGTCCTCAAAATTGGATATCAAATTCGTTTTCTAATCTCATTTAAACTCCTTATCGCACAAATCAGCAAATACGCCCGGTTTGGGGTGTTGGCCTTAAAAACTATGAATATTTAGTTCCACTCTCTTTACGATCCAAATTGTCTTGGTGAGCAAATACGTCCTATTAGGGGGTTGTTATGGTGGTGGGACGTCCCCTAGACGGTTGGTCCCTAATGTTGATATCAGATACGTGGTCTACTTCCAAATACCTTTAACTTGAGTCCCATATTTCCATAGTCGGCAAACATGACCGACTTGGGGTTGTTTTTGGGGGATGGGCGGCCACTCAGTGAGTTGGTCTTGAAAATAAATATCGGATTCGTGTTCCACTCCGGGCGACCACCCTTATCCCCAAAACACCCCTAAATCGGCCATATATACCGACCACGTCAATGTGGAGCTTAAATTAATGGTATTGGGGGGTGGAGAAAGAATTGATACCCACTTTCGGACCAATTTTCTGGGAGTCAACCCCTTTCCCAAAATATGGGGTTGAAATAAATGATATATAGATATATGAGAATAGAGCACGTTGCTGACATATTTTCCGGGCTTAGAGTTTGGGGGACCACCCCAATCCCCAAAACACCCCTAAATCGGCCATATTTAGCGACCATGTCAATGTGGAGATTAAATGAAAGGTATGGGGGGGGGGGGGGAGAGCACGAATTGATACCCACTTTCGGGACCAATTTTCTGGGGGTATACCCCTTTCTCAAAATACCCCACAAACAGCAATTTTTACTGACCATCGCAATATGGGTATTTGGAAGTCGAATACGAATTTGATATCCAAATTTAGGACCATGTATTTAGGGAATCATCCCTTCCCCAAAACACCCCGCAAAGGATAAAAAATTTTCGACCATGCCAATATGTGGTATTTAAGATTAGAAAACTAATTTGATAACCTATTTTGAGCCATATGTTTGGCGCACGCCTCATCGTGTAGACTCCCCTAAACCAATGGCAATATGGGGTTTAAATAAAATAAATTTTGAAAGAAGAGCACGATGCTGATATTTTTCACGGCCAAGTGCCTGGGAGACCACCTCACCCCCGAAAACACCCCTTAATCAGATATCATGAGAGTAGCGGGCTGAAATAAAGTATTTTAAGAATAAAGTACACCTTACATCCAAACTTAAATTCGAAGACCAATAAAGATCATATGGAATTCGGATAAAGGCACTTATATTGTTAAATTGTTAGTAAAGCGATATACTATTTTCGTAGCATGGTATTTCACTAAAAGCTGTTTAATTGTTGAAAATAAATATTCCAAGGAAACTTTTGTTCCATATAAAGTAAAAGAAGGCGCAGCGGAGCGGGCCCGGGTCAGCTAGTATGTATATATTGCTAGACTTTCACGCCAAGAGCCACTGCAAAGGCGTTGTATGACCAATCTTGCCAAAATTTTGCCCAACGCTCGAGATATAGCTCCCATATATATGTACGTCACATTTAGGCTAATTTGCAATAATGTTTTAACTTTCAACCGAAGTTATTACAGTTTGAACATAATTGTTTGAACATTAACAACACGTCTGAAAACATCCGCCGAGGTCCATCAAAATTGGTACTGAATGGGATATAGCTCACACATTATACTTATGGGGTAGGTGTAGGGTATAATACAGTCGGCACCGCCCGACTTTTGCCCTTCCTTACTGGTTTTCAATTAAAAAATTAATTGATTCAAACATTTTTTAATCGAATTGTTTAAATAATTTTTAATTGATCCAATTAAAAGTATGATTGAAATTTTCAATTAATTTTTTTAATATGTAATAGTTGTTGTTGGTTTTGTACGTTGAGGCGGCAGCTCTTGCGCATGAAGGAATCCATCGGTTCAATTCGGCATGAAGAACCGGCTACCATGGAATTGTGGAGTGCCCTATTTTTTTGTTGTTGTTGTCTTAGCAATGTGCTGTGCACTGAGGCAGCAGACCTTGGCCGATGAAGGACTTCAATGATGTTAATCCGGCGTGTAGAACCGGCTGACATGGTATTCCTATAGATTTGTAGAAATGTGCGATGTTTGGGTCTTGGAAATCTTCTTCCCTTTATATTGTAGGTGACAAAATAGCCTTTAATTACATTTACCTAAGCACCATATTTCAACATTTTACAAGATTTGATTAAACAAGTAAAATGGTGTTAAGTCCGGCCGGGCCGAATCTTGGGAACCCACCACCATGGATTCTGCTAAAATATGGGTGCTATATCTGGTTATTGACCGATTTGGGCACAGTTGTTGAGAGTCATAATAGAACATGCAAATTGCAAATGCAAATTGAGGCTTCTAGGGGCTCAAAAAGTCAAATTGGACGATCGGTTTAAATGGGAGCTATATCAGGTTCTTGACCGATTTGGACAGTTGTTGGAAGCCATAACATAACAATATGGGCGTAATTTGGCCAGTGGCTCAGGAAGTCAAATCGGGAAATCGGTTTATATGGGAGCTATATTAGGTTCTTGACCGATTTGAACCGTACTTAACACAGTTGTTGGAAGTTATAACAGAACACTATATGCATAATTTCAGCCCCATCGGTTATTAATTGCAGCTTTTAGGAGCTTAAGAAGTCAAGTCGAAGACCATTTTATATGGGAGCTATATCCAAATCTTAAACGATATGGCCCATTTGCAATCATGAATGACCTACATCAATATTAGGCATCTGTGCAAAATTTCAAGCGGCTAGCTTCACGCGTTCGACCGCTATCGTGATTTCGACAAACGGATGGACATTGCTAGTTCGACTCAGAATGGCAAGACGATCAAGAATATATATACTTAATGGGATGACGAAATTAGTATACCCCCATCGTATGGTGGAGGGTATAAAAATATGTAGTTTCACTTAAAAATTTATTAAAAATGGCAAAAATTTCAATCTCGACTGTAATGAAAAAAAAATCTTATTCAATTAAAAAATGACTGAATGAATTATTTTTTTTTTTTTGAAAACGATTTTATTTTTATTTCTTAAGTTTTTTGTCTGTTAGAGCGAAGATCATTAAAGTTTAAAATTTTTGCTTGTTTCTCTTTTGAGACGAGCTCAATGATCGGAGATTGCAAATGGAAAAGGAAAGCCAAAAATAGCAACACACACCAACCACTATGGGACGCATTTCGTCTTTGGTTAGAAGACTTTTCAACCAATGATCAGTTCAAGACCTCATAGAACATCTCATTAGCCACGAACTGCCACCTTAGTGATGGCGAATTGGTATCCGTATTTTGCAATTTTCAAAAGTGTAGACTGCTTGCACAATGTATGGGGTTTTCCAATAAGAGGTGTTATTTTACATGCCTTCCTCTTTATTATAAAATAAACATCCGATGATTCATCTCAAAAAATGGATTTTTTCTTTGAATACAAAAATAACACCTCTTATTGGAAAATCCTTTAAATATATAAGGTTTTCCAACAAGAGGTATCATTTTGAATCACTCGGCATGGTCCTGTAAGCGTGGTCGTTGGGTCATTTGACTGATGTTCTTTTTCATTAATGGCATACCTCTCATCTATAATGAAATAAACATCCGAACATTTATCTCACAAAAGTTGAATTTTTCTTTGTATACCAAAATAACATCTCTTCTTGGAAACCCCAATACATCCTTTATCACATGGTGGTGTGTAGAAAAAATGTCTAAATAATTTTTGTTCAATGTTAATCTACAGAAATGTGAGGAAAAATTAGTCTAGGACAGAGTGGAATGGAATGGAATTTACAGTCAGCTCTTAGTATGGAAATGATAATTGCCTATAGCTTTTATATGTTAGAGTGTTTGAGTGATCATTTGCTTTTTTTTCATTCAAATCAAGCAAGCATTTCTTATTAAAAAAAAACATAAATTTAGCATACATCAAACAACATGTTCTTCAAATACTGACTGTAGGGCTAAATTTTAGAGTATGCATGACATTGACAACGGGCTTTATAAACTACCTTAGAAGTACTAAAACATTCAACAATTGTTTGCTACAATTTTGCATAGATTAGGAAAACTAGAGCGCTTGTCTTACATAGCCTCAAACTCTAGATTAGTGAAAAAGCCATGTGCCAGCAAACTAAACAAATGATAAAATATATAACCCACAATGTTGATGTTTACCCTTTCTTAATAAGGATGTTTCGTAATATACTATACATGTATATATAGATAGAGTTGCTTTAGAACTCATCATTGAAAGGATAATGAGGATGCGGTCCAGCATCGCTATATTACAAAAAAAAATAAAATAACAATGGTATGTCTATAGCATATCATAAATATATTTTTGGCGTTATTTAAAAACTTACGATGTTAAATGTAGCAAGCGTCCATTGCAATCGAAGCTATCTATGTTGGCCACATCCTCAGCGGTCAAATCAAATCCGAATACATCAAAGTTAGAAGCAATGCGCCCCTTATTAACCGATTTGGGTATGACAATGTTGCCACGTTGAATCTGATAACGAATCAGAATTTGAGCAGGAGTTTTAGAATATTTTGTAGCAATGGAAACAATCTGAAATGATGGATTTAGAAGATTAATGAAATTTTGAATAAGGAGAAAAGTTTATTAATTTGATTTATAATAAAAATTCAATATCCTTAAGAAGCCTGACATCGCTTGGTGCAAGAAGACTTTAATGCAGAGGTCAGGGTCGTATAGCTTTGGCACAACCGATTAACTGCAGCCCCCTCAGATGTGCATGTCACTTTGTAATAAGTTTTATGCTACGTAAGATGTCAAGTCACTCTGAAACCCCGGTATAAGAGATCCTAACGACCGTATTCACAAATCTTAATAAAGTCTTAAAATAGGTTTAATTCACTGTTCTATAAAGGAAGTCTGTCGAATATACCTATTTCAAATCTATATTAAAGATCTGGTTGTGCTCTCGTAAACATACCGTATATGTAGGAAAACGTGTCAGCTGTTTTGTTTTGGCTTATGAATATACAGCATGTACATGTCCGTATAATAGCGCCTTTTCGGTCGAAAGACGTTCGGTAATAATTTATATGTATATTTATAAGCCAAAACAAAGCAGCTGACAAAACGTATGCCATGTCACGTTTGTATTCACATGTAATTGATAATGTTTGTCAAAATTGTCAATTTACATACTATTCATCATTTTTGCTATCACACCTGTATGTTATTTTCGTACGACATAACCTAAAAATTTGAGCTGATTTTTTATGCGCAAAAAAGTTGTTAGAAAGCTGATTAAATCATACATTTGTGAAAACAATTTAATTTGGGGTTGTATTCATTCGACTGACAACAAAATCAGCTGATTTCCTTTTTTTTGTCAGAAGGAATAGAGCACGCTCTAATTGACATGTTATGTGTTAAGTTTGATATGTCATAAAAAAACAACATGCCGTGTAAAAGAGCCTTAACCGGAAAGTAGAATTCAGGGAAAACAAAATTTTACGTTCCGTTTTTGTGGCAGCTGACAAAATTTGAAGTTTGAACTAACTTCAAAAGCAAAAATTTACATTTAGAAATCTGCTTTTCTCCTATACTGTGATTTCTTCGTGGAATTTATCACAATTTATTCTTCATTGTTTAGGTTTAGATAAGAAAAGGTGAGTTCACTCGGTAGTCAGTATGTGATAAAAAGAAACTACAAGAAGATAGTAGGGGTTAAGCGCCAATAGGGCGCCGTCGTGTGCGCTAATCCATGTCAGCACTATGTCGTAAAACTGGAAGCCATTCAGGGATTCCACACATTCCGCCAAGAACTTCAACATCACTGTCCTAGAACCCGTGGTTTTGAGGACCGCCACATATGTGTACTGATTACACTCGTCCGGCAATCTCAGTCCCTGTCTCCAATCCAGTCCCTGTCTCCATTTTGGAGCAATCTATTAAGACCGAGGTATCATTCTCTTCACAGGATTCACTTCCCATTCCTCCCTCTCGGGAAAGCGGATCCCGAGAACACCCCACCCTTGAGGTGTTTCCCTTATCACCGGCCTTCTGACTACATTATCTCCGAAGTCCGCGTTGATAGCCCTATCACGTAGCATAGAGACTCAGTTGGACCCCCGTGCGGTTCAGGGCGGTGACTGTCGGCCCTCTCAATATTCAGAAAAGCCGCCTTCGCGTACTCCTTCAGTTGTAGAGACGTCTCCTCCAACATGTACATACCGGTATATTTCAAAACCAGAAATGTATGTTTAGAAAACTGTCATACTTCTATGCTACGATTTCTCTGTGGAATTTATTGTTAATATTTAAGGTTGAATGGGTAGCCCACTAAGAAAAGGTGGCTAGTCTGACCTGATGAGAAAAGTAAATGAAAAAGTGAGACATATGTGATAACAAGAAATTTCAAGAGGAGAGTAAGAGGTAAGCGCTGTCGTATCCGCCAATACGGCGCTGCGGTATCCGCTAATCCACGCCCACGACCTTGAGGGCCGCCATATACACATACATCAGCTGAAACTCTGAGCTAAAATTTGTTTGGTGTTCATCGTCATAACTAGAAGCTCAGGTTGCGGTTAGTGGAATGCATCGTATACGGAGTAGCTGCAATTACAGTCGCGGACAATAAGCGGTATCGAAGGGAGAGTTTCAGTGAGAGGACGGCAACGGATCGTGCTTAAATACTGAGTACCTGTGATACTGGACGTGACAAGGCGATCTATTGTCGTCTTTTAAAAACCAATGGTCATAACGTTCCCGCGACGATCGGTCCTATGGACCGGAACGAGAACGGCTACCTCAACATACAAATGTGGCTACAACATCAGCACCAAAAATGGATTTCGAAAAGTGTAAATACCTTCCCAGAATTTCTTTTGCGTCTATCGTTATGGCACATAGCTCTCTCTGAAATGTTGTGTGTGTCGCAGTATAGCCCTAATCCAGTCCCTGTCTCCTGAAACCCTCCTCAGACTGCCCACCACATCCACAGTGTCCAGAAGAGAATCTTGGCCGTGTTCTGTCTCCCCGTGCTGGTCAGGGCGGTGACTGTCGACCCATCTCCTCGTTGTTTAATGCCCTCTCAATATTGGAGAAGGCCGCCATCGCGTAATCCTTCAGATGGAGAGACGTCTCAACTTCTCGCATCACGGGTACAGCCGATACACATACAGTGAGTCAAATAAATTTAAGTACACTCCGTTTATTCAACAAAAAACCTTAAAAACCTTAAAGCCTTAAAAGGCCATATCGGATGAAAGATATATGTGGAAGCTATATCTAAATCTGAACCGATTCTAATGAATATTTGCACACGTATTGGGACGTCAAATAAAACATTTCATTTTGTAAAGATATTTATAATGATCGGACCATAGTTGTGGCGCCTACGGCCTTCAAAGTAGAGCTGGCAAAATATCGATGGCACTATCGATATTTAATTATTTGACTAAATATCGATTGACATTTTTCCTATGGATACTATCGTAAAAGTAAACTTTTTTGCAAATCTAACAAAAACTAGCAATCCGGCACTGAATGTATCCTCTAAGATACATCGCGCCTATAGAGGGCGCAGTTTTCATCCGATTAGGCTTACATTTTGTACAATGATTTCTCTCATGACTTGCAACTGACTTTATTAACCTTGGTTTTATTTGGTCTGTGCATTGATATTGTATCTATATAAATCGATCTCCTGATTTTTACTTCTCATTTTCGTTTGAAATATAAGTGATGGAAAATTAACGATAGATTGGTACTATCGATATTTATTATAAAAACTATCGAAAATACCGAATGTTGCGATTATCGATAGTTTGCCAGCTCTACTTCAAAGGCCATATCGGACGAAAGATATATATGGGAGTTATATCAATATCTGATCAGATTTTTATTCAAAATCAATAGCGTTCGTCCTTGAACCAAAAAAGAGAAAATGTTAGGACAATCGGACCACAAATGCGACTGTACCCTGATTACAAGAATACATGCAAAGTCAGACGAACATAACTAAAGGGAATCAGAAAGTAATTCTAAGCTGATCGGTATACATCAAATATGTCAAGGTGCATATTTTTCCGTAGTCAATGGTATTTTTATACCCACCACCATAGGATGGGATTATATTTATCTAGTCATTCTCTTTGTAACATCTCGATATCCCCATATAGCACATATATTCTTGATCGTCTCGACATTCTGACTCGATCTAGCCATGCCTGTCCGTCCGCTTTCTGTCGAAATCACGATAGCTGTCGAACGCGTAAAGCACAGAAGCATTGATGTAGGTCGTTGGGGATTGGAAATGGGCCATATCGGTTCAGATTTAGATATAGCTTCCATAAAAACCGATTTCCCGATTTGACTTTTTGGCTGAAATTTTGCATGCGGTGTTCCGTTATGACTTTCAACAACTGTGCCAGGTACGGTCCGAATAGGGGTATAACCTGATATAGCTCCCATATAAACCGATCTCCCGATTTGACTTTGTCCGATTTGGCTCCCAGTTGTCTCCCGATCATCGATCGCCTCGACGTTCTGAGTCGAACTAGCCATGTCCGTCCGTCCGTCCGTCTGTTTGTCGAAAGCACGATAGCGGCCAAATGCGTAAAGCTAGCCGCTTGAAACTTTGCACACATACTTAATAATGATGTAGGTCATTGGGGATTGCAAATGGGCCATATCGGGTTTGATTTAGATATAGCTCCCTTATAAACCAATCTCCCGATTTGACTTCTTGAGCCCCTGGAAGCTGCAATTTTTGTGTAATTTGGCTGAAATTTAGCATCTAATGTTCTGTTTTGACTTCCAACAGCTGTCCCAAGTACGGTCCGAATCGGTCTATAACCTGATATAGCTTCCATATAGACCGACCTCCCGGTTTGACTTCTTGAGCATACCAAATCGAACAAAGTAAAAGCGTGCTAAGTTCAGCCGGGCGAATTTTGCAAACTCACCACCAGGGATTCTGCTAAAAATTTACACAAAGGATTTGGACCGTACGTGACACGATTGTTGAAAGTCGTAATAGAACACTACGTACAAAATTTCAGCCCCATTGGAAAAAAGTGTGGCTTTAAGGGGCTTGAGATTTCAAATCAGGAGATCGGTTTATATAGGAGCTATATCAGGTTATGCACCGATTTGGACCATACTTGTCATGATTGTTGGAAATCATAGCATAACCCTACGCACAAAATGTTAGCTCAATCGGTTAACAACTGCGGCTTGTAGGGACTCAAGATGTCAAATCGGGAGATCGGTTTATATGGGAGATATATCACGTCATAGACCGATTCAGACCACACGTGGCACGATTGTTGGAAGTAGGAACGGAACACTATGTGCATTATTTCAACCCCATCGGATACTAATTGCAGCTTGTAGGAGCTCAAGAAATCAAGTCGAAGACCATTTTATATTGGAGCTATATCCAAATCTGAACCGTTCTGAACCATTTTCGATCCTCGACGGCCTATATCAATTAGAAGTATCTATGGAAAATATCATGCAGGTAGCTCTACGCGTTCGATCGCTATCGTGATTTCTACAGACGGACGGACGGACAGACATGGCTAAATCGAATTAAAATGTTAAGACGATCAAGAATATATATATATATATTTTTTTTGGGTCGCAAATCAGTAATAATTTGGAACCAAGTGTGGAAAAAACGTGCCATAATTCAAGCAAATTTTATTTTCAACTAACCTAGATCTTAACAATACGGCTTTAAGAGTTCGAAAATGATAATGAAGTTATAGTTAAGAGCTTTTAACACACGCAAAAGAATCTGGCATGAATCTGATAGACCAAAACGAGGATTACTCGATAAAAGTATCCAAAAACAGAAGATTTCATGTTACTTTATGAGAAGAATGAGACTATATAGGGAAAATCGCCACGCAAATTCTGGTTTAAAGCGTGAATCGACGATTGAAAGCAATTTTCGCATATAACAGAGTACAAAGGCCATGTAAAACTTTTTTGGTTTCACAAAAATTATGATGGGCTTTCTTTATGTTAACTTTCTTGATATGAATTTCCGACAATTTTTAGGTCTTTCAGCCTTCTCATGGTAATAATCTATATTCCACTGTTGTTGTTGTTGTTGTTGTTGTTGTTGTTGAAGTGTGTTGTACACTGAGGCGGCAGCCCTTGCCGATAAAGGACTCCATCGGGACAATACATTGAAGTTTATTTATTTTTTGGCACTAAAAATCTATATTCCATAGAAGTTTAGTGCCAAAACAGTAAGTAAATATGCATACATTAATGATGATTAGATGACTATAGGCATTTTATTTGCTTGACGCATGTGTACGTAAATTAATTTGATTGACTGATTGATTCTCAACTTGGGTAAGTCGTTGAGTCTGCCGGACGAGTGTACGTTTTTGAGGCAGAGGTCTGTGGCATATCGACAGCCGCAAAGAAATTCTGAGAAGGGATATACCATGTACAAAAATTAGGTTCGTAATTTCTGCTTATATTTTACATTTTTCATACTTTTTCTTTGCGTTGGCACCCACATATCTTTTTCTCACCCTTTATGATGGGCTAGGCATTTATTCTAAACCATGATGTGTAAACAATTGGATTAGCTGGTAGTTTAGCTTCCAAAAGTTTCCTGAAGCTTTCTCTGAGCAGTCTAGTTATTCTCGGAGTGATTTCGATACTGAAGCCATCGAAGGATTCAAGTTAAAGCAGTGCGTAGAGACCGGCTTTCCCGCCAATAGTCAAGATACTAGAGGCACTACTTCTTTAAAGCTTTGTATTTCAAGCATGACAATGCATAGTCCTTATACTGAAAACGTCAAGAATTTCTCACAATATGCAAACCTTTCTAAATTACAGTTCTCTTACTAAACTAAACATCAAAATATTTTATTAATTATATTACCTTAGGATCTTCCATCAACACAGGCTCGCCTGGTTGAGCCATTGGACGATTGGGTGAACCCAAAGGGCTATAAGCAGTAATGGCTATGTTTTTCGATTTGCAAAATTCCATTAATTTCTTTTGTGTCAAATAGGGATGGCATTCAACTTGATTGTTTGCTGGTGGTATGGTGGCTACAGCCAATACACGTTCAATTTGTTTCTTATTGAAGTTCGAAACACCAATGGATTTAACCAAACCATCTTGAACCAATTTTTCCATTTCCTTCCAGGTATCAACATAATCAGCGTCGGAGTAAGCAGTTTTGCCATTGGCATCGACGGGAAACAATTCACCGCCTTCCTTGTAGCCCATGGGCCAGTGAATCAGGTACATATCGATATAGGATAATTTCAAATTTTTCAAGGTGGTCTCACAAGCACCACGCACCAAGGCAGGACTGTGATAGGTATTCCATAATTTACTCGTAATGAAGAGATTCTCACTGATTGAATTTGAAAGATAATATAAATTCAATTATTATTATTGAAGTGTTTATTTATTAATTGTGTTGTTTACTTACCGTTTTACCACACCTTCATTAATTTTAGCCTCAATACCTTCGCCCACCTCATGTTCGTTTTGATAGACATGGGCACAGTCAATGTGACGATAACCAATATCAATGGCATCTTTTACAGCTTGGGCTACTTCACCCTTGGGACTCTGAAATAAAACATAATGCATAGCATAGAAACAATTAGTTTAAAATTTCTGTCTTATAACCTACCTAAATATCGGTAAGACTATAACAGAAAGGCTGCCATTCGCTGGTAAAAGCTTAAGTAAGCTAAAGTATTTCAACGTTAAAAAGGGTGTTTTGTAGCTATGATAAAAATTTCCTTATCACCAATGATATGCTTTCTAATCACTTATGATATCTTTTATGACAAAACAAAAAAAAGTAAAAAGGCATGAAGTTCGGCATTAATTTCAACGAAATCGGATAATAATTGCGCTTTTTATAAGGCCAAGATTTTAAATCGAGCGATCGTTTTATATGGATATAATAATCATCCTAGTTTATTATAACTCACTACTATATCCGTAGCTACATCTTAATAGAGGCTGGTCTCAATCATATTTTATTTAGGTCCCGAGTACTCATATACAAGTAACATTTTCAGACAATAAATCTGTTTTTTATGGGATTAAGACCCTAAATCGGAAGATCGGTCTTTATTACAGCTATATCTATATAGTGTGATCTGACTCATATCGCTCTATATGACAGCTATATCTTAATACAGTCCGATCATTACCATATTTGGGTCAGATGCCGGGAGGCTTAAAACAACTCACTGTTTCACTGTTTCAAAATTGAGCAAAATCGGACTGTATTTAGATATAGCTGTCATATAGAGCGATATGCCAATTAAGGGTCTTAAGCTGATAAAAGATTTATTTATTAGTATACATTCAAACACAGACGTTACAAGGTTTGCAAGAAATAAAGCAAATAAATTTTTTCGTTTTGCGTTATCGAAAATCGGAACAGGCCTGATAATCACATTGGTCTTAAATTGTAGAAGAAATTTAAAAGAAGCCTGCTTGTCCCATTCTATTATTTCTGTGTATTTTTTTAACAATTTATTGTTATTATGAGTAGCTATGATTTCTATGTACGTTTAAACTGTTAAGTAATTTTTATTTTTATACCCTCCACCATAGGATGGGGGTATACTAATTTTGTCATTCTGTTTGTAAACCCTCGAAATATGCTTCAAAGACCCCATGACATTTTAAGTCGAATTAGCCATGTCCGTCCGTCTGTCTGTCGAAAGCACTCTAACTTTCGAAAGGAATAAAGCTAGGCGCTTGAAATTTTGCACAAATACTTTTTATTAGTGTATGTCGGTTGGGATTGTAAATGGGCCATATCGGTCCATGTTTCGTTATAGCTGCTATGTAAACAGATCTTGGATCTTGTCTTCTTTAGCCTCCAAAGGGCGCAATTATCGTCCCAGTTGATTTTGCACGTGGTGTTTTGGTATCACTTCCAACAACTGTGTTAAGTATGGTTCAAATCGGTCTATAACCTGATATAGCTGCCGTATAAATCGATCTTGGGTCTTGACTTCTTGAGCTTTTAGAAGGGGCAAGTCTTATCCGATTTGGCTGTAATTTTGCACGTGGTGTTTAGGACTCACTTCCAACAACTGGGTTAAGTACGCTTCAGATTGGTTCATAACCTGATACAGCTGCCATATAAACCAATCTCGGGGTTTGAATTCTTGATCCTCTAGAGGTCGCAATTGTCGTCCGATTTGGAGGAAAATTTGCACGTGGTGTTTTGGTATCACTTCCAACAACTGTCCTAACTATGGTCGAAATGGGTTCACAACCTGGTATATCTGCCATATAAACCGATCTTGGATCTTGACTTCTTGAGCCGCTATAGGGCGCAATTCTTATCCGATTTGGCTAAAATTTTGCGCAAGGTGTTTTGTTATGACTTTCAATAACTGCGCTAAGTATGTCACATATCGGTACATAACCTGATATAGCTGCCATATACACCGATCTATGATCTTGACTTCTTGAGCCTCTAGAGGGCTCTATTCTCATCCGCCTCGGCAGAAATTTTGTACCCCGGCTTCTCCCATAACCCTCAATATACGTGTCCAATATGATCTGAATCGATCTTTTTTGCTCTTTGAGCCCCTACAAGGCGCAATTCTTATCCGAATGGACTGAAATATTACACATTGATTTCTACAATGTTCAGCATTCAATTAATTTATGGTTCGAACCGGTCTATAACTTGATATAGCTCCGATAGCATAACAGTTCTTATTAATTATCCTTTGTTTGCCTAAAAAGAGATACCGCGCAAAGAACTCGACAAATGCGAGCCATGGTGAAGGGTATATAAGATTCGGCCCGGCCAAACTTAGCATTTATTGTTATTATTTATTGGTAGTTATGATATCATTGTGTGTTAAAATTTTAATTCTTAAATGGGCTGAATGACTTCGATAACATGTTAAAATAAATAAATCTAAAGCCTAAATGGTATAGGTTTAATGGCAGTGTGCATCTCTGGCGAATTTTTCGTTACCATAAGAAATGTATTGACATTTGTCCTAAGCGAATTTTTCGTTATCGATACCGTTGCCGAAAATTTCTACTTGTTTCTACATTGACGGCACATTGTCAAGAGCATAAACAGACCTTTAGACTATTTTAAGTACAGCAGATGTAATATACCCTAATACCTATACATATGACTCTTGAGGATCCACTTCTACACAGCTAGAGTACGTACCTTCCAGCTGGCCATCGCCAACAATCCTCACACGCATAAGCCGCATTCAGTGGGAAAATAGTTCTGGACCCATAGAAGGTCCATGTAAGACGCGTACCATTATATTACCTAAGTTTAGGAACCATAACAGCAGTAAACACAAAAATCAAATTATAAAATATTTAAATATTTATTTCGAAGTTAATATTTTTATAAGGCCAATTCAAAAATGAATTGTATATCAAGTTCCATTAGCTGTGCAGATGCGGTTACCTTATTAAATACGCCTTGGTTAAATCTTTACTTTCTTAACTCAAGCCGTATTTAATAAGGTGGCCAAGGCGTATTTATAAGGTGGCCGCATCAGCCCAGCTGATAGAACTTGTTATGTCAATTAATTACAAAAATATAGACTTGAAAATAAATATTTCTTAAATTGATTTTTGTGTTTTCTGCTGTTATGGTTCTGAAACTTAGGCACGTGACTAAGAACCTCAATCGCTGTAAGCTTCACTCAGGGAACTTAGATCCATTGTGTCGCCACCAAAAATATTCAAAAACCGCAAAAGAACATGGATAAGATTTACGTCAGTACAATGTCAGACACTAGAATGAAGAAGGCGTATTTATAAGGTGGCCGCATCAGCTGAGCTGATAGAACTTGTTATGTTATGTAGAATGAAGAAGGCGCCGACATGCATGACAAAACGGCGGCCAGGCGGGCTGGAGAATTCCCTCCAATTTACCATTTAAAGCAATCCCATGGCAGCCGGTTGTACGCACCGGATTGACCCGATGGAGTTCTTCATCGGCAAGGGCTTTAGTCTCAGTGTTTAACACACTGCTACAACAACAACAACAACCATTTAAAGCTATAGTAGTCAAGAATGGCGCAAGGAATATGTACCTGAAAATAATTTAGACATAAAAAAGTGGTTCGTTTAGTCATAATCCTGCAAATAATCACGCAACTCCTCCTCTTCCTCACAAGTCAAACGTATGTCCGTCATTTGTCCTGCGCGACGTCAAAGTTCTGAGCGATAGCTTTACACCGTCTAGGAAAGATCCCCTATGAACACACTAAGTTACCTCATGTTGGTGAATAGAACAAACTTTATCTTTCGGGGGATACATCAAGCCCATTGGCACGCACTATAATGACAACGTCATCCTCGTAGCCAAGAAACTTTAATTGTGCTCTTTAAATGATCTGATTGGGCTCTAGTCACAATCTTCCTATTTGAGCCTTTTGACCACCTTCACTTGGTAGCTATCTACCTCTACAATAATTTAAACATGCCATCATGGTGGTTTTGTGGGTTAAGCCATTGGAGCTAATGGGAATTTTGTACATTTTCAAATTTGTTTTTTCATACTTGACTCTTAAAAATGAATAAACTTCTTGCTCTGATTGGTCGAAGCAAATTTGCCCCAAATTTGACATGTCACGACGAATAGAATTTTATTCATCTTGCTTAGAAATTTTGACATATCAAGTTCCCAAAAAAGAAGCTTTGTCGTAGCAATTCGCCGATGCGACTTCCCTATTATATACACCTTGAAGGTGGCCACATCAGCACAGCAGATGGAACTTGATGTGTCAATTCATTTTTTAATTCGCCTTATAAAAATATGAACTTGAAAATAAATATTTTATTAATTAATTTTTGTGTTTGCTGCTGTTATGGTTATGTTAGGTAATATAATGGTACGCGTCTAACAACCTCAATCGCCTCAGCTTCACTCAGGGAACTTAGGTTCATGTGTCGCCCCCGAAAGTGATTCAAAAAGAGCTGAAGAACGCAGTACAATGCCAGACATTAGAATGAAGAAGATAAGGTGTTATCATGCATGACAATATTTGGGGCCAGGCGAGCTGGAAAAGTTCCCTCCAATTTGCCATTTCAAGCTCCAATTGTAGTCAAGAATGTCGAAAGGACTATGTGACGGTAAACCTTCCATCTTGACGGTTTTTGGGGTATAGCCTCTGGGGCTAATAGGAATTTTGAACATTTTTAAATTTGTTTTGTTTTTCACACGAAATTAATAAACATCCTTCTTCTTGCTCTGATTGGCCCAAACAAATTTACCCACAAACTTTTAATGTCACGACGAATCGAACTTGTTCGCCCTGTTCACAAATTTTAAAATATCAAATTCCCAAAAAAATATGATTTGTTGTAGCAGTTCGCCGATACGCCTCGGATTAACTCCTTACACTAGTTCGTTTCTTTCAAATAATCAAAAAATTATGTGTTTCGTCATTCGAGCCATAAATCACTTTTCAAGATAAGAAAATATTCAAAACTGTATGCATGGTAGACTAATAATTATTTTGTTTTACCATGACTGTATGTCTATGTGTTACCATGCCGCATAGTTTCTTTCATTTGTGCATCGCCGTTGTTCCCTATAACAAAATAAAAACCGACCAATTAATCAAAATTAATATTAATAGCTTATAAATAGTCTACAATAAAACACATTTCAAAAGATTGGAATATCCGGTCTATGGACCGAGTAAATCAATGGACTCTTGTTGGTTTATAGCAAGGGGTAATAGTTGTTGTTGTTGTTGTTGTAGCAGTTTATTGTGTACTATCTTTCGTCTGCTTGATTCTGTTGAGTGTCAAGACCCAGGAACTCCGCGACTAAGATGGGGTGCGTCCACAGGGATCTGGGTCTGAGTCGAGTGGGTCTGGCCGGGCAGTTAAACAGGTGACGTGTATCGTGCGGTCCCTGGTTACAGTCGGGACATACATCTTGCACGTCGGCATCAATCCTAGCTCTGTGGGAATTGAGGCGGCTGCATCTGCCGGAACGTAATTGAGCCAGAATCACTCTGGTTTGCCGGGGGAGGTCGATTTCTTCGGGTGCAATGGGTGGCGGTCGTACTCCAAGGACTACATTCACCCGGTAGCCAGTTAACGCGTCTGCTACCGTGTCTGCATGAATGTTGTTCAGACCCGCTTGATATGCCGCTTGATCTAGAGGTTCTCTCTTATAGCGCTGGACCTCACGCTCTAGATCATGTAGATCTACCTTAAGGCTTCTGGGCGGTGGGTATCTATCCACAAGATGATGATTTGGATGATTTCTGCGATAACAGCCCAAAAGGTATTGCTTAGACAGCATGTAGTTATGTCTTCGCACTGGTAGGATCTTTGTCTCCTGGTGGAGGTGGTCCACATGAGAACTAAGGAGGCAGCCCGTCGCAGTTCGGAGGGCGGCATTCTGACAGATCTGAATATTATTCCACTGCGTGTCACAAAGCTGACGTGACCACACTGGCGCTGCATAACTTACCACAGACCGGCCAATTGCTTTGTACGTGGTCAACAAGGTTTCTTTGTCTGCACCCCAAGTGCTGCCAGCGAGTGACTTGAGGACCTTGTTTCTACTTTTGACTTTATTGCAGATTGCTGTGGCATGTGGGGAGAAAGTGTAGGAGCTGTCAAATGTGACGCCAAGTATTTTGGGACACTTGATGGTCGGAATCAATTCTCCATCGACCATCACAGTCAGCTCAGAATTCACCTCACGCGTATTTGTAGTGAACAGTGTGGCTGAAGATTTGGTGGCGGATATCTTCAGATTTCTTGCAGCGAAATATGAGGCAAGCTCGTTGAGGTAGACGTTCAACCTGTCGCAGATGTCATCAATGGGTGGGGGGCCTGATGCCAGGATCGTACAGTCGTCCGCATATGATACGATCTCTATGCCGTCTGGAGGAGGTGGGATGGAGGAAAGGTAGAGGTTAAACAGAGCCGGAGATATCACCCCGCCTTGGGGAACTCCCTGTTTCACTCTACGGTGTTTTGACTTCTTATCCCTAAATTCCACAAATGACTGGCGGCCACACAGATAATTCGCGACCCAACGTTTAAGGCCTGGCTGGAGGGACGTGTTGGCGATGTCCTCAAATAATTTGGCATGGCTGACCGTGTCGAATGCCTTCGATAGGTCCAATGCCACGAGGACCGTCCTATCACATGGCCTGGGTTGATTGAAGCCACGGCAAATGTGTGTGGTGATGGCATGCAAAGCTGTTGTTGTGCTGTGCAGTCTCCGAAATCCGTGTTGATGCTCGGCGAATGGAAATTCTCCTACGAGGCTCGGGAGGAGTAATGCCTCAAGCGTCTTAGCCACTGGTGAGAGAAGGGAGATCGGTCTGTACGACTCCCCCAAACTCGGGTCTTTACCAGGCTTCAGTAGCGGGATCACTCTGCCCATTTTCCAGACATCGGGAACTATAAGAGTGTTCAATGACAGGTTAAGGACAGTGGTAAGGTACTCAACTCCAGGTAAATCCAGATTCTTCAGCATCAATGTAGAGATTCCGTCGGGGCCCAACGCCTTGGAAGATTTGGCGCCACGGATGACATTCGTAACTTCGCCCACGGTAAATTGTGATGGCTGTTCATCGGCTCGGAGACCACGAATACGGCGAATGGCTCTCCTCCTTGCCCTGTCTCTCTCGGGATGCACGATAAATTGACGGTTGAACAACCTGGCGCATCTCTTCGGATCAGTCACGGTTAACTCGCCAAAAGTGACTGAGGTCCTGTCGTCCCGTTTACCGGGGTTCGAGAGAGACTTAACAGTGGCCCACAATTTGCCTGCACCGGTGCCTAAGTTACATTGCTCCAAGTGTTCCAGCCACAAATTCCGCTTATGTTCGTTGACTACCCTGTTTATTTCCAGATTCAGCTCGCTGATTCTGGGGTTAGCGGGGTCCATAGCACGAATCCCATCACGCTCGTCTGCGAGTACCACTGCTTGCGCCGGGAAATTGGGTCGCACTTGCGGTATTCGACCGGCTGGTATAAAGCGAGCGGCTGCTGCGTTGATGATGTCTCGGAATTTCCTCTCGGCCACAAGCACATCAGAGGGGGGTGGCAGTTCATTGAAGCGGCGATTGGTATACTCTCTGAAGCCAGTCCAATTGGCCTTCTTATAGTTGATGAACGTTCGGCGCTCAGAGGTTATGAAGTCGGGTGGTCGGTCGATGGTGAGGATTATGGGGAGGTGGTCTGACCCCAAAGAGATGACGGCTTGCCAGGATACGTCACTCAGGAGATCAGGGGATGCGATTGAGATGTCTGGCGAGCTGCTGCACCTCCTCGTAATCCTAGTGGGGGCATCCTCATTCACCGGTAATAGTATTTGTATATGATTTATTTTTCATATGACAAAAACAAAAAAGATTAATACTTACTTACTAAATAATCATCTATACAATTTAAAATGTATAACCTCCTCCAAAACCCCAAAAATAGGGTGTACGGGATTCAGTAGTATGTGCTATTGGACAACGTAATAAATATCTTTACTCATGATATACCAATCTCTGATAAGAAATTGAAGCAATTTTCTTGATGACAATGACATGTTCCATGAGTAGTAATTTTCGGTAATGACAAATCATAGATTTAGCGAAGAAGCAACCTACATTACATTGTCCTAGTTTGCTTTTGTGAATATTATATGAATGCACATGTTGTTACGGCTCCCAGATGTAGTTGGTGACTTTTTGCATTTTAAATCTGGTAATGACTACCCTCCCTTCTTTGATTAGGTATTTAAATCGTTTGCCTAACCACTGGATATTGAATTACAGCTGCAGTTTATCAATAATTTAGAAATATTGCATGGTCACCACTTCATTTAAGATAATTTAACAAGTCAAGAGTTGATAATGATGATAATGTTTAATCTGGGTGAAATATTATGTGGGTTCAAATATTAGTTGTCAAGTACATAAAATTGATACTACATTTTTGGATGGTGAAATTAATAACAATCACTTTTTCAAAATTGATGTTGTCAATTAAAATATCGTCCCATTACCGCCAAAAAGATGTAAGTGCTTGGACTTAAATTTAAAGTTTTTGGAAGTACAGTAGTCACCGGGACAATATAGGATGCATATTAAAGGCGTTTGAAAGAAAAGTACGCCAAAGAAACTCCCCAACACGGAATTATGTGTCGATTGTACGTAAAAACACGTTATGATTGGCCAGGCTTTAATTCGATAAAAAAAACAATATTTATACCACAAGAATTTTATTCGAGAAATCTTTAGACATATGTATATAGGTATTATTGGGTTGCCAAAAAAGTAATTGCTAATTTTTCATATAGTCGGTGTTGACAAATTTTAAGCAAATTTTAAGCATTAATCGAATTGGATCGTCATGCAACTGAGCGCGAGATAGCAGAGAAGTTAAATATACCAAAATCAACCGTTCATTACCACATAAAAAGTCTTGGACTGGTGAAAAAGCTTGATATTTGGGTACCACATGTATTGAAAGAAATGCATTTAACAAACCGAATCAACGCTTGTGATATGCACCTTAAACGCAATGAATTCGATCCGTTTTTAAAACGAATCATAACTGAAGATGAAAAATGGATTGTTTACAACAACGTTAGTCGAAAACGATCATGGTCCAAACAGGGTGAACCATCCAAGCTCAAACCACTTCAAAAGCTGATATCCACCAAAAGAAGGTTATGCTGACTGTTTGGTGGGATTGGAAGGGTGTGGTATATTTTGTGCTGCTTCCAAGGAACCAAACGATTAATTCGGATGTTTACTGTCAACAATTGGACAAATTGAATACAGCCATTAAGGAGAAGCGACCAGAGTTGGTCAATCGTAAAGGTGTCATATTCCACCAGGACAACGCTAGACCGCACACATCTTTGGTCACTCGCCAAAAACTGAGTGAGCTTGGCTGGGAACTTTTGATGCATCCACCATATAGCCCTGACCTTGCACCATCAGACTACCATTTATTTCGATCTTTGCAATTTCGGCAATGATGAGGCTATAAAATCGCACTTGGTTCAGTTTTTTGCAGATAAAGGCCAGAAGTTCTTAAATTTGCCAGGAAGATGGCAAAAGGTTAACGAACAAAATGGCAATTATATATTTGATTAGAGTTCATTCTAAGTTTTATTAAAAATGCATTTACTTTCTTTTAAAAAATCTGCAATTACTTTTTAGGCAACCCAATATATTACGTCCTGATCTAGACTATATCGGCCAAGAGTTTTGAGACGTCAAAAACAACACACAGTTTTAAATTTCGATTGATATCGGTTATTAAGTACAATTTGGGTCCATTCTTTCTACTTTTAATCGCAGATCGTTCTATACGGGAACTATATAAAAAAGTCCTACCTGGACCATATTCATGTTGAGGAACCTTACAAAAATCTCTGTTCTACATTTCACCGAAATCGGATAACAAATGCGCCTATTGTGGGCTTAAGACCATATATTTGGGAGATCGTCTATGCGGCAGCTATATCCAAATGTGGACTGAACTGGACCATATTCGGTCCGGATGTCATGAGGCTTTATACAATTCACTGTTCAGAAGAATCGGATAATAAATGCGGCTTTTATGAGCTTCAGGCCCTAAATGGGGAGATCTGTCTATACGACAGCTTTTTCCAAATATGGTCGGATATGGACGAAAGTTGGCATAAATGTGTAGGTATCTAATATGACTCTCTGTTCCAAATTGTATTCGGAATTAAATTGAGACTTCAAGCTCACTTTCAAACAATGGTATTAATCGCACTTACCTTTAAATTAGTTAAAACGATGTCATTTATGTGACAGCGAAAAAGATGTAAGTGCCAAAAAATACCGTTATCTTTATTTAAATGCACAAACATTTTTTACCACTATATATTGGGTTGCCCAAAAAGTAATTGCGGATTTTTTAAAAGAAAGTAAATACATTTTTAATAAAACTAAAGCAAGCTAAAAGTAACAGCTGATAACTGACAGAAGAAAGAATGCAATTACAGAGTCACAAGCTTTGAAAAAATTTGTCAACGCCGACTATATGGAAAATCCGCAATTACTTTTTGGGCAACCCAATACATAAACCAAAGAAGTGATACATATGTAAAAATCATATTTCAATCTAAGATATGCTATGATTTCCTCATTTTAAAGAAATGTTAAAGAGATCAATTCGGGTAATTATTGACTCTATATTGGAAATTTCGGTAGCCAGTGGATAGAAAACCTTGTAAAAATTTTTCAATACACGTTTTGGTATATCCCCCATTAAAACGGTTCCACTCCATTTTAGGGCTACCATGAAATGGGCTGTCAGATTATACTTGGTTTCGTTCGGTGTTGTTGTTGTAGCAGTGTATTGTACACTGAGGCGGCAACCCTTGCCGATGAAAATTTCCATCGGGTCAATCCGGTACGCACAACCGGCTGCCATGGGATTGAATCTGGTAATGCAAGCTCGTTCCAGTCGAAAGGACCGATTGCCGTGATAACAGTATGGTCATTGGTTATTTAAAGGCGCCAATAACTCACCTTGTCATATCGAGCATCATAGGCACTCACTATTTGTGCAAGAGTCGGTGCCGCCTGACCTCTCACTGAGACTCGCCGCTCGATACCGCTGAATGTCCGCGACTGCCATCATAGCTACTCCGTATGGAGCATTCCACTATCCGCAACCCGTGGACGCGCCCAGTAGCTCGCAGCTAAGTTTCTCGTAACAGCAATGAACACCACACAGATCGGACCTCAATGCTCCAGCCTGTGTGATGCTCACAGCTATACTGTGCCGGGTTCTAATACAATAAAGTCGAAGTGCGTGGTGGAGTGTGTGGAATCCCTGAATAGACCCCAGTTTCACAACATAATGCTAACATGGATTAGCGTATACGCCGACGCCGTATTGGCGCTTACCCCCTACTATATTCTTGTAATTTCTTCTTATGGGCTACCCATTCAACCTAAACCTAAACTATTAAATGATATGATATGATAAATTCCACAGAGAAATCATAGAATATAGGAAAAGCAGTTTTCTAAATATAAATTTTTAGTTTTGAAATTTGTTCAAACTTCAAATTTTATCAGCTGACACGAAAACGGAACGTAAAATTTTGTTTTTACTGAATTCTACTTTCCGGATTCCGTCGACAGACGCTTGGTAATCATTTGTATTTGTATTCATAAGCCAAAGCCAATCAGCTGGCACGTTTTCCTACATTTAAGGCCCGGTTATGCTCTCGTAAACATACCGTAAATGTAGAAAAGGTGTCAGCTGACTGGTTTTGGCTTATGAATACACATACAAATGTAAAACCTAAACTATTACCGAACATCTGACGACCGTAGAATTCGGTAAACATTCAGTAGCTGTCCACGCAACTCCCCCTTGTTAAATGCCCTCTCAATATTCAGAACGGCCGCCATCGCATACTCCTTCAGTTAGAGAGACGAGTCGACTTCTCGCATCACTGTGCGAAAGGGTATGTCTGAAGTTCTCCGACGTCAGAACTTCCCTCACCTTAAAGTATTTTTTGTTAATAAAATTGTTTTGTTTGAAATGTCAAATGCTACGTTTGGTAATAAGCATAATTGCAAAGAGGATTGAAATAACAGACATTTTTGTGCTCTCAAGATATTACAGCAAATGTCAAACTTAAAGATGTCGCTAATTATTTTATTTTTCTTTAAACAGCTCTGCTAACAAAATTTAGCAGAGCTGTTTTAATTTACAGCAAAAACAAAAGAAATAAAAATAAACATATTGGAAGCTACGACTGCCGAAACCCTATATACGTGCATTACGTCATAGTTTGCTTCATGGGAAAGGAAATAATGCACATTTAGAAAATGCAAACGACGCAAACTCCATGCCATAGAGACCAGAATTATGTTTGCGGCGTGTTCTTAGATAAATCTCATTTATCTATATACACAATCGCCACCAGATAGTTTATGTGCGAAGTTCAAATTCTTTACATGCCTGTTCCGATTTACGAAAACGAAAAAATGCATTTGTTTTAGTTCTTGCAAACCTTGTAACTTTGGTTTTTGAATGTATTCCCTAATCAAACCTCTATATATTGGGTTGCCCAAAAAGTAATTGCGGATTTTTTAAAAGAAAGTAAATGCATTTTTAATAAAACTTAGAATGAACTTTAATCAAATATACTTTTTTAACACTTTTTTTCTAAAGCAAGCTAAAAGTAACAGCTGATAACTGACAGAAGAAAGAATTCAATTACAGAGTCACAAGCTGTGAAAAAATTTGTCAACGCCGACTGTATGAAAAATCCGCACTTACTTTTTGGGCAACCCAATAGTAAGAGGAACCTCAAGTGATTTCAAATCTTAAAATAAAAGAATTTAGAAAATATAGATAAAACAATTTTTTTGCGAAATCGCAAACCGGAAAAGGCCTGATAATTTATCTATGTAATTGCTTCTTTACATTTATTCTACATTTATGAGAGCATAATCAGGCCTTAATAAAATTGCCTCTACACATTAACGGTATATTTTTTCTACATTTACGGTACATTGTCGAGAGCATAACCATTTTATCCTATTTTAAATACAGCAGATGTATGACTCTTGGGGCTTCACTTCTACACAGCTTGAGCTCGTACCTACTTCCAGCTGATAATCGCCAACAATCCTCACACGCATTAGCCACATTCAATGGGGAAATAGTTCTGGACCACGAGAAGATAGTTTGATGCGGTCGATCGATCACTCCACCCACTTTCAATAGAGTCAGATCTCCCAAACTAGACGAAGAATTGTATTGTGAACTAAAGGGTGATTTTTTGAGGTTAGGATTTTCATGCATTAGTATTTGACAGATCACGTGGGATTTCAGACATGGTGTCAAAGAGAAAGATGCTCAGTATGCTTTGACATTTCATCATGAATAGACTTACTAACGAGCAACGCTTGCAAATCATTGAATTTTATTACCAAAATCAGTGTTCGGTTCGAAATGTGTTCATTCACCGTAACGTTGCGTCCAACAGTATCTTTGAAAAAATACGGTCCAATGATTCCACCAGCGTACAAACCACACCAAACAGTGCATTTTTCGGGATGCATGGGCAGTTCTTGAACGGCTTCTGGTTGCTCTTCACTCCAAATGCGGCAATTTTGCTTATTTACGTAGCCATTCAACCAGAAATGAGCCTCATCGCTGAACGGTGAATGAACACATTTCGAACCGAACACTGATTTTGGTAATAAAATTCAATGATTTGCAAGCGATTTATAATATATACAGTGGCACAGAAAAGTCTAAATAGCCCACTCTGAAAACACGTTTTACAAAACGAAATATTGCATGTTGCTAAAAGTGTTCACCATGGTCACCCGTATTAAAAATAGTTAAAATTTATTCTATTCGGTTTATCCTTATTATGTAGCTGTCAGTTTACGAAGCTGCCATTTACGAAAAGATATGTAGACTTATCTGTGCCACTGTATATTGTAGATAATCAAACGTGGAAGTTAGAAACACACAGAGAGTTAAACAAGAATTTCCCCAGCATATAATTCTCTTCTTATCATGTTTCATCTTTACCTTTCTTAACTCTTTACATGAGTTCGTTTCTTTACAATAATCAAAAAATTTATATTGTGTTTCGTCATTCGAGTCATAAATCACTTATCGAGATAAGAAAATATTCAAAACTGTATGCATGGTAGGCTAATAATTATGTTATTCTACCATGACTGTATGTCAAAGTGTTACCATGCCGCATAGTTTCTTTCATTTGTGCATTGTCGTTGTTCCCTTTTACAAAAACCAATCCCATGGCAACCGGTTGTACGTACCGGATTGACCCGGCGAAGTCTTTCATCGGCAAGGGGTGTCGCCTCAATGTACAACACACTGCTACAACAACAACACCAACAACAAAATAAAAACCGTCCAATTAATAAAAATTAAATTTAGTAGCTAATAAATTGTCTACAATAAAACATATTTCAAAAGATTGGAATATCCGGTCTATGAAACGAGTCTTTTGTTGGTTTATGGTAAGGAATATTAAATTTGTATATGATTTATATTTCTTATGACATAAACAAAAAAAAATAATTATAATAATACTAACTAAATAATCATCTGTACAATCATCTATGATGTATTACCTCCTTCAAAACCTCAAGAATAGGGTGTATGGGATGGAGTTGCATGTGATAATGGGCAACATATTTAATAACTTCACTCATGTATAAACTCACTTGTGATAATAAAATGAAGCAAATTTCAAGTACATGTTCCATGAGTAGTAATTTTCGGTAATGACAAATCATAGATTTAGCGAAGAAGCAACCTACATTACATTGTCCTAGTTTACTTTTGTGAATATTATATGAATGCACATGTTGTTACGGCTCCCAGATGTAGTTGGTGACTTTTTGCATTTTAAATCTGGTAATGACTACCCTCCCTTCTTTGATTAGGTATTTAAATCGTTTGCCTAACCACTGGATATTGAATTACAGCTGCAGTTTATCAATAATTTAGAAATATTGCATGGTCACTACTTCATTTAAGATAACTTAACAGGTCATGAGTTGATAATGATGATAATGTCTAATCCGGATGAAATATAATGTGTGTGTTAAAATATTAGTTGTCAAGTACACAAAATCGATACGAAATTTTTGGACGGTGAAATGAATAACAATTAATTTTTCAAAATTGGTGTTGTCGATTAAAATATAATCATATTAGAAACAATGCTTATTTTTATACCCTCCACCATAGGAATACTAATTTCGTCATTCTGTTTGTAACTACTCGAAATATTCGTCTGAGACCCCATAAAGTATATATATTCTTGATCGTCGCGAAATTTTATGCCGATCTAGCCATGTCCGTCCGGCTGTCCGTCCGTCTGTCGAAAGCACGCTAACTTCCGAAGGAGTAAAACTAGCCGCTTGAAATTTTGCACAAATACTTCTTATTAGTGTAGGTCGGTTGGTATTGTAAATGGGCCATATCGGTCCATGTTTTGATATAGCTGCCATATAAACCGATCTTGGGTCTTGACTTCTTGAGCCTCTAGAGTGCGCAATTCTTATCCGATTGGAATGAAATTTTGCACGACGTGTTTTGTTATGATATCCAACAACTGTGCCAAATATAGTTCAAATCAGTCGATAACCTGATATAGCTGCCATATTAACCGATCTTGGGTCTTGACTTCTTGAGGCTCTAGAGTGCGCAATTCTTATCCGATTGCAATGAAATTTTGCACGACGTGTTTTGTTATGATATCCAACAACTGTGCCAAGTATGGTTCAAATCGGTCTATAACCTGTTATAGCTGCCATATAAACCGATCTTGGGTCTTGACTTCTTGAGCCTCTAGAGGGCGCAATTCTTATCCAATTGGAATGAAATTTTGCACGACGTGTTTTGTTTTGATATCCAACAACTTTGCCAAGTATAGTTTAAATCGGTCCATAACCTGATATAGCTGCCCTATCAACCGATCATGGGTCTTGACTTCTTGAGCCTCTAGAGTGCGCAATTCTTATCCGATTTGAATGAAATTTTGCACGTAGTGTTTTGGTATTACTTTCAACAACTATGCTAAGTATGATTCAAATCGGTTCATAATCAGGTATAGCTGTCATATAAACCGATCTTGGATCTTGACTTCTTGAGCCAAGTGATGGCGCAATTCTCATCCGATTTGGCTGAAATTTTGCATGAGGTGTTTTGTTATGACTTCCAATAGCTGTGCTAAGTATGGCGTAAATCGATATAGAACCTGATGTAGCTGCCGTATAAACCGATCTAGGATCTTGACTTCTCGAACCTCTAGAGGGCGCAATTCTCATCCGATTTGGCTGAAATTTTGTACAAGGCCTTCTCTCACGACCTTCAACATACGTGTCTAGTATGGTGTGAATCGATCAATAGCTTGATACAGCTCCCTATCTCCCGATTTTGTTTCTTGAGCCCTTACAAGGCGCAATTCTTATCCGAATGAACTGAAATATTACACAATGACTTCTACAATGTCAATCAGCATTCAATTATGGTTCGAATCGGACTATAACTTGATATAGCTCCAATAGGATAACAGTTCTTATTCAATATTCTATGTTTGTCTAAAAAGAGATACCGCGCATAGAACTCGACAAATGCGATCAATGGTGGAGGGTATATAAGATTCGGCCCGCCCGAACTTAGCACGCTCTTACTTGTTAAAGAAATATTAAAGAGATTAATTGGGGTACCAATTGGTTGTATAATGGAAATTTTGGTAGCCGGTGAATAGAAAACCTTAAATACACGTTTAAATACATCCCGCCATTAAAACGGCACCACCCCATTTTAAGGCTACCATGGAGTGGGCTGTCAGACTAAGCTTAGATTCGTTTCGTCGGTAGTAAATAGGAAATACGTCTGCCAACGAACTTGCTAGATCACTTATGGACAGCGTACACTTAATGGAATTGTAAAGCCCATCACTAGCAAGAAATTTGACGGAATTGAGCCGGCTGTCTAAATTGATTGACCGATGGATTGACCCGATGGAACCCTCATCGGCAAGGGCTGCCGCCTCAGTGTACGTGTTCGTCTTTTTTCGTCATGGGAGAGGCACATCCCGGAGTGCCTTCTCCCCACGCTTCTGGTCCGTGCCGGGATTGAAAAGAACCCCGGACCCTGGTTCTGTTCGGTTTGCCAGAACCGCCATCATCATCGGTCGGTGTCGGTGAGGTGTAACCGGTGCATGGAGTGGGTACATTTCCGATCTTGCTCTGGCCTCACTTCACTACGGGAGTATAGTCATACTGGCTATGTCGCAAGGTGCTGTGCGAACATATCCAGCAGTGGGTCACAAGCGTCGTCGTCGTCGGACTATGTGACCCCCCCTACCTCTCCCGTACGGTAATATACGCAACGGCAGCATCCTAGCCCTAATATTGCCAGGCCAGTGCCGGGAAGTGTATCGTTCTTGCAGTTAAACTGCAACGGACTTCGTGGCAAGATCAATGAGATCGTGGACTTTATGAATCGGAAGAGCATATTGGTCGCAGCGATCCAGGAGACAAAGCTGACCAACACCTGCAGCTTGCACAGTTGTCACGGTTACAATGTGTTACGTAAGGATCGCTCAAGGAATGGAGGTGGGGGATTGGCCTTCGTAATACACCATTCCGTGCAATATAGAACTATCTCGCCTGCGCTTGAAGCTAGTGACCCCTACAGCAGTCAGGTCTGGTATTGTCGAGATAGAGCTATACAACGTGTATATACCGCCGGTTGGTAGCTGTGTCTCGATTAATGGCCGGGTTTACAACCCCGACATAAGTGGGTTGCTATCTGGCCATAATTGTCTGGTTCTAGGGGACTTCAATGCGCATCACACGTGATGGCATTCTCCCCTAGGTAACGACCAGAGTGGCATAGCTTTGGCAGAGCAGATTGATAGCTCCACGTTTTGCACGGTGAATGAGGATGCCCCCACTAGGATTACGAGGAGGTGCAGCAGCTAGCCAGACATCTCAATTGCATCCCCTGATCTCCTGAGTGACGTCTCCTGGCAAGCCGTCATCTCTTTGGGGTCAGACCACCTCCCCATAATGCTCACCATCGACCGGCCACCCGACTTCATAACCTCTGAGCGCCGGACGTTCATCAATTATAAGAAGGCCGATTGGACTGGCTTCAGAGAGTATACCAATCGCCGCTTCAGTGAACTACCACTCCCCTCTGATGTACCTGTGGCCGAGAGGAAATTCCGAGACATTATTAACGCAGCAGCCGCTCGCTTTATACCAGCCGGTCGAATACCCCAAGTGGATACTCGCAGACGAGCGTGATGGGATTCGTGCTATGGACCCCGCTAACCCCAGAATCAGCGAGCTGAATCTGGAAATAAACAGGGTAGTCAACGAACATAAGCGGAATTTGTGGCTGGAACACTTGGAGCAATGTCAGCCATGCCAAATTACTTAGGCACCGGTGTAGGCAAACTGTGGGCCACTCTTAAGTCACTCTCGAACCCCGGTAGACGGGATGACAGGACCGCAGTCACTTTTGGCGAAATAACCGTGACTGATCCGCCAGGTTGTTCAACCGTCAATTTATTGTGCATCCCGAGAGAGACAGGGCAAGGAGGAGAGCCATTCGCCGTATTCGTGATCTCCGAGCCGATGGACAGCCATTACAATTTACCGTGGGCGAAGTTACGAATGTCATCCGTGACACCAAATCTTCTAAGGCGTTGGGCCCCGACGGAATCTCTACATTGATGTTAAAGAATCTGGATTCACCTGGAGTTGAGTACCTTACCACTGTCCTCAACCTGTCATTGAACACTCTTATAGTTCTCGATGTCTGGAAAATGGGCAGAGTGATCCCGCTACTGAAGCCTGGAAAAGACCCGAGTTTGGGGGAATCGTACAGACCGATCTCCCTTCTCTCACCAGTGGCAAAGACGCTTGAGGATTACTCCTCCCGAGCCTCGTAAAATAATTTCCATTCGCCTAGCATCAACATGGATTTCGGAGACTGCACAGCACAACAACAGCTTTGCATGCCATCACCGCACACATTTGCCGTGGCTTCAATCAGACCAGGCCATGTGATAGGACGGTCCTCGTGGCACTGGACCTATCGAAGGCATTCGACACGGTCAGCCATGCCAAATTATTTGAGGACATCGCCAACACGTCCCTCCAGCCAGTCCTGAAACGATGGGCCGCAAATTATCTGTGTGGTCGCCAGTCATTTGTGGAATTTAGGGATAAGAAGTCGAAACACCGTAGAGTGAAACAGAGAGTTCCCCAAGGTGGGGTGATATCTCCGGCACTGTTTAACCTCTACCTATCCTCCATTCCACCCCCTCCAGACGGCATAGAGATCGTATCATATGCGGACGAATGTACGATCATGGCTTCAGGCCACCCACCCATTGATGATGTCTGCGATAGGTTGAACGTCTACCTCAACGAGCTTGCCTCATATTTCGCTGCAAGAAATCTGTAGATATCCTCCACCAAATCTTCAGCCACACTGTTCACTACAAATACGCGTGAGGTGAATACTGAGCTGCCTGTGATGGTCGATGGAGAAATGATTCCGACCATCAAGTGTCCCAAAATACTTGGCGTCAAATTCGCAGCTCTTACACATTCTCCTCACATGCCACAGCAATCTGTGATAAAGTCAAAAGTAGAAACAAGGTCCTCAAGCCACTTGCTGGCAGCACTTGGGGTCCAGACAAAGAAATCTTGTTGACCACGTACAAAGCAATTGGCCGGTCTGTGGTAAGTTATGCAGCGCCAGTGTGGTCTCGTCAACTTTGTGACACGCAGTGGAATAATATTCAGATCTGTCAGAATGCCGCCCTCCGAACTGCTACAGGCTGTCTCCTCAGTTCTCATGTGGACCACCTCCATCAGGAGACAAAGATCCTACCAGTCCGAAGACAAAACTACATGCTGTCTAAGCAATACTTTTTGGGCTGTTATCGCAAAAACCATCCAAATCATCATCTTGTGGATAGATACCCACCGCCCAGAAGCCTTAAGGTAGATCTACACGATCTAGAGCGTGAGGTTCAACGCTACAAGAGAGAACCTTTAGATCACGCGGCATATCAAGCAGGTCTAAACAACATTCATGCAGACACGGTAGCAGATGCGGTAATTGGCTACCGGGTGAATGTAGTCCTTGGAGTACGACCGCCACCCATTGCACCCGATGAAATCGACCTCCCCCGGCAAGCCAGAGTGGTTCTGGCTCAATTACGTTCCGGCAGATGCAGCCGTCTCAATTCCCACAGAGCTAGGATTGATGCCGACGTGCAAGATGTATGTCCCGATTGTAACCAGGGACCGCACGATACACGTAACCTGTTTAACTGCCCGGCCAGACCCACAAGACTCAGACCAAGATCCCTGTGGACGCACCCCATCTTACTCGCAGAGTTTCTGGGTCTCGACACTCAACAAAATCAAGCAGACGAAAGATAGAACACAATAAACTGCTACAACAACAACAACAAAACTCACACATTGTTGGCCACCCTAGAGCAGAGGTTTGTCTATGACACTAAAGCCCTTGGCTGGAAATTAAATGCTGTTAGATCGAAAAAGAAGAGATTGAGAAAACGACAGCAGTGAGTTGCTTCTCAAACAGGCAAAATCTTCGTGTGTCAAAGTACACACGATTTGCTCTGGTGTTAGAGCGATATCAAGATATGGTCCGGTTTGGACCCCAATTAAATTATATGTTGGAGACCAGTGTAAAATGTCAGTCAATTCGAATAAGAATTGCGCCCTTTGGGGGCTTAAGAAGTAAAATAGAGAGATCGATTTATATGGGAGCTGTATCAGACTATAGACCGATTCAGACCATAATAAACACGTATGTTGATGGTCATAAGACGATCAGTCGTACAAAATTTCAGGCAAATCGGATAATAATTGCGACCTCTAGAGGCTCAAGAAGTCAAGATCCCAGATCGGTTTACATGGCAGCTATATCAGGTTATGAACCGATTCATACCTTATTGGGCACAGTTGTTGGATATCATAACAAAATACTTTGTGCAAAAATTCATTCAAATCGGATAATAATTGCGCCCTCTAGAGCTCAAGAAGTCAAGACCCAAGATCGGTTTATATGACAGCTATATCAGGTATGAACCGATTTGAACCATACTTGACACAGTTGTTGGCTTTCATAACAAAATACTTTGTGCAAAAATTCATTCAAATCGGATAAGAATTGCGCCCTCTAGAGGCTCAAGAAGTCAAGACCCAAGATCGGTTTATATGGCAGTTATATCAGGTTATGAACCGATTTGAACTATGCTTAACGCAGTTGTTGGATATCATTAAAAGAACACGTCGTGCAAAATTTCATTCCAATCGGATAAGAATTGCGCAATCTAGAGGCTCAAGAAGTCAAGACCCAAGATCGGTTTATATGACAGCTATATCAGGTTATGAACCGATTTGAACCATACTTGACACAATTGTTGGCTTTCATAACAAAATACTTTGTGCAAAAATTCATTCAAATCGGATAAGAATTGCGCCCTCTAGAGGCTCAAGAAGTCAAGACCCAAGATCGGTTTATATGGCAGTTATATCAGGTTATGAACCGATTTGAACTATGCTTAACGCAGTTGTTGGATATCATTAAAAGAACACGTCGTGCAAAATTTCATTCCAATCGGATAAGAATTGCGCAATCTAGAGGCTCAAGAAGTCAAGACCTAAGATCGGTTTATATGGCAGCTATATCAGGTTATGGACCGATTTGAACCATACTTGTTGGATATCATAAAAAAAACACGTTGTGCAAAATTTCATTCCAATCGGATAAGAATTGCGCACTCTAGAGGCTCAAGAAGTCAAGACCCAAGATCGGTTTATATGGCAGTTATATCAGGCTATGAACCGATTTGAACTATACTTAACGCAGTTGTTGGATATCATTAAAAGAACACGTCGTGCAAAATTTCATTCCAATCGGATAAGAATTGCGCACTCTAGAGGCTCAAGAAGTCAAGACCCAAGATCGGTTTATATGGCAGCTATATCAAAACATGGACCGATATGGCCCATTTACAATACCAACCGACCTACACTAATAAGAAGTATTTGTGCAAAATTTCAAGCGGCTAGCTTTACTCCTTTGGAAGTTAGCGTGCTTTCGACTGACAGACGGACGGACAGACGGACGGACATGGCAAGATCGACATAAAATGTCATGTCTATCAAGAATATATATACTTTATGGGGTCTTAGACGAATATTTCGAGGAGTTACAAACAGAATGACGAAGGGTATAAAAATAGTGTGCAAACGAAGGAAGAAAGTGAAAATTTGGTGTTTAACTTGTCTACAAGTATTAAGTGGTCTACTCTACCAAATGCTTTAGTTAAATCTAAAATAACAAGCGGACCAATATTATGGTTAAGAGCGTAAAGAGCAGCTCTAATACCGTCCGTTAGATTTAACAAATGTGTAGTAGTACCAAAATAAATCAGTCTAAATCGATATTGCGATGCATTAAGCAAACATTAAGGTCAGATCTGTGTGGTATTCATCGCTCTCACGAGAAGCTTAGTGGCGAGCTACCAGACACGTCCACAGGTTGCGAATATTGGAATGCTGCATACAGAGTAGCTAAAATCGCTTACAGAATACTTTATCGTTTTGATGATAGTTTCTCGGATATCTAATTTTTGTTCGTAGCATAGTTCACAATATAATCAGTCCCACTGTGCTACTTTAGTATGTTGATGCCGTAGCTATGTTAGGTTTTTATACACTTCAAGAACAATCAGTAATAAATAAATAACTGTGGGTTTGGGTGTATTTGTACCGGTTCTGTGGATGTACGTTGTGCAATCTTAAGTGCGAGCAACACAATAAAACTGATAAAAAAAAGTTTAATAAATATATATTTGCCTTTATATGGGCTAGAAAGAAGTGGCCACTAAATTGAATGTCGCAATATATTCACTCGCTAAAGCATTTAAAATTACTTTTTACTTACACCCCAAGTTCCCAGCCCTAAAATAGGCATGGGATGACCACTATTCAACATAACATTTGGTACATTCACCATTTCCAACTTATTTAAACAATTTAGGAGGATTTTTAAATATTTGATTTGCTACTGGCACGTTAACACACCGGTAATATTTCCGAATAAATGAAATAGCGGGTCAGCTGTGGGCTTTTATATTCTTAGTTGAAGTAGGGATCCCAAAGTCGACTTTCGACTAGTCGATTAGTCGACTTTTTGTGTAAAAATTCGAAAAGTCGAAGTCGACTTTCAATGATTAAAAAGTCAAATAATCGATTTTGAAGTCCAAAAGAAAGTTGCAGAGAAATATTAGTTTAAAATTTAGCAAACAACATTTTCTTGGCATGGTAAAAGTATATTCCAATCCATGGGCGACTCGAACAATGTTTTACAGTAGCTTCCATAGAAGGGTACATTTCACAAATAGAGATTTTTGCACCAAATTCAGCGAAGTCAAGTTGGAATTTAGAATAGGTAGACTCCGATTTCACCGTAGCGCAGAGGTTAGCATGTCCGCTTATGACGCTGAACGCCTGAATTCGAATCCTGGTGATACCATCAAAAATAATTTCTTTTTCATCGGTGGTTTTCCCCTCCCTATGCTGGCAACATTTGTGAGGTACAATACCATGTAAAACTTCTCTCCAAAGAGGTGTCGCACTGCGGCACGCCGTTCGGACTCGGCTATAAAAAGGAGGTCGCTTATCATTGAGCTTAAACTTGAATCGGACTGCACAAATTGATATGTGAGAAGTTTACCCCTGTTCCTTAATAGAATGCTCATGTGCAAAATTTGTAAATTTGTAGACTCCGATTTGGGGAAGGCGGTCTGTTTTCAAGTTTAATTTCATTTTTGAAAAATTGTCTTTGTTAATGTCGGATGCATAAAATCGGATAAAATATAGATGATTTTGTGTTTCTTCTGGGGTTTTACAGAGGAAGTAATTTCTCAATTATAAAAGTTCGTTACTCATATGTGCAATAAAATGTGACGTTCTATTTGGAATTTAACATTCAGAGCAACACTAGTTGAAAGTTGTCTAGGTCATTCCCATGGCAGCCGGTTGTACGCACCGGATTGACCCGATGGAATCTTCATCGGCAAGGACTGCCGCCTCAGTGTACGTGTTCGTCTTTTTTCGTCATGGGAGAGGCACATCCCGGAGTGCCTTCTCCGTATGCTTCTGGTCCGTGCCGGGATTGCAAAGAAAACCCGGACCCTGGTTCTGTTCCGTTTGCCAGAACCGCCTTCATCATCGGTCAGTGTCGGTGAGGTGTAACCGGTGCTTGGAGTGGGTACATTTCCGTTCTTGCTCTGGCCTAACTTCGCTACGGGAGTATAGTCATACTGGCTATGTCGCTAGGTGCTGTGCGAATATAGCCAGCAGTGGGTCACAAGCGTCGCCGTCGTCGCCTTCGGCGTCCTCGTCGTCGGAATATGTGACCCCCCCGACCTCTCCCGTACGGCAATTTATGCAACGACAGCACCCTAGCCCTACTATTGCCAGGCCAGTGTCGGGAAATGTATCGTTCTTGCAGTTAAACTGCAATGGACTGCGAGGCAAGATTGATGAGATTGTAGATTTTATGAGTCGGAAGAGCATATCGGTCGCAGCGATCCAGGAGACAAAGCTGACTAACACCTGCAGCTTGCACAGTTGTCACGGCTACAATGTGCTACGTAAGGATCGCTCAAGGAATGGAGGTGGGGGATTGGCCTTCGTTATACACCATTCCGTGCAGTATAGACCTATCTCGCCTGCGCTTGACGCTAGTGACCCATACATGGAATGTATGGGGGTAGCAGTCAGGTCTGGTACTGCCGAGATAGAGATATACAACGTGTATATACCGCCGGTTGGTAGCTGTGTCCCGATTAATGGCCAGGCCTACAGCCCCGACATAAGTGGGTTGCTATCTGGCCATAGTCGTCTGGTTCTGGGGGATTTTAATGCACATCACTCGTCATGGCATTCTCCCCTAGGTAACGACCAGCGTGGCATAGCTTTGGCAGAGCAGATAGATAGCTCCACGTTTTGCACGGTGAATGAGGATGCCCTCACTAGGATTACGAGGAGGTGCAGCAGCTCGCCAGACATCTCCATGACATCCCCTGATCTCCTGAGTGACGCATCCTGGCAAGCCGTCATCTCTTTGGGGTCAGACCACCTCCCCATAATCCTCACCATCGACCGACCACCCGACTTCATAACCTCTGAGCGCCGGACGTTCATCAATTACAAGAAGGCCAATTGGACTGGCTTCAGAGAGTATACCAATCGCCGCTTCAATGAACTGCCACCCCCCTCTGATGTGCTTGTGGCCGAGAGGAAATTCCGAGACATCATCAACGCAGCAGCCGCTCGCTTTATACCAGCCGGTCGAATACCCCAAGTGCGACCCAATTTCCCGGCGCAAGCAGTGGTACTCGCAGACGAGCGTGATGGGATTCGTGCTATGGACCCCGCTAACCCCAGAATCAGCGAGCTGAATCTGGAAATAAACAGGGTAGTCAACGAACATAAGCGGAATTTGTGGCTGGAACACTTGGAGCAATGTAACTTAGGCACCGGTGCAGGCAAATTGTGGGCCACTGTTAAGTCTCTCTCGAACCCCGGTAGACGGGACGACAGGACCGCAGTCACTTTTGGCGAGTTAACCGTGACTGATCCGAAGAGATGCGCCAGGTTGTTCAACGGTCAATTTATTGTGCATCCCGAGAGAGACAGGGCAAGGAGGAGAGCCATTCGCCGTATTCGTGTTCTCCGAGCCGATGAACAGCCATCACAATTTACCGTGGGCGAAGTTACGAATGTCATCCGTGGCGCCAAACCTTCCAAGGCGTTGGGCCCCGACGGAATCTCTACGTTGATGCTGAAGAATCTGGATTTACCTGGAGTTGAGTACCTTACCACTGTCCTTAACCTGTCATTGAACACTCTTATAGTTCCCGATGTCTGGAAAATGGGCAGAGTGATCCCGCTACTGAAGCCTGGTAAAGACCCGAGTTTGGGGGAGTCGTACAGACCGATCTCCCTTCTCTCACCAGTGGCTAAGACGCTTGAGGCATTACTCCTCCCGAGCCTCGTAGGAGAATTTCCATTCGCCGAGCATCAACACGGATTTCGGAGACTGCACAGCACAACAACAGCTTTGCATGCCATCACCACACACATTTGCCGTGGCTTCAATCAACCCAGGCCATGTGATAGGACGGTCCTCGTGGCACTGGACCTATCGAAGGCATTCGACACGGTCAGCCATGCCAAATTATTTGAGGACATCGCCAACACGTCCCTCCAGCCAGGCCTGAAACGTTGGGTCGCGAATTATCTGTGTGGCCGCCAGTCATTTGTGGAATCTAGGGATAAGAAGTCAAAACACCGTAGAGTGAAACAGGGAGTTCCCAAAGGTGGGGTGATATCTCCGGCTCTGTTTAACCTCTACCTATCCTCCATCCCACCCCCTCCAGACGGCATAGAGATCGTATCATATGCGGACGACTGTACGATCATGGCATCAGGCCCCCCACCCATTGATGACATCTGCGATAGGTTGAACGTCTACCTCAACGAGCTTGCCTCATATTTCGCTGCAAGAAATCTGAAGATATCCTCCACCAAATCTTCAGCCACACTGTTCACTACAAATACGCGTGAGGTGAATTCTGAGCTGACTGTGATGGTCGATGGAGAAATGATTCCGACCATCAAGTGTCCCAAAATACTTGGCGTCACATTTGACAGCTCCTACACTTTCTCCCCACATGCCACAGCAATTTGCAATAAAGTCAAAAGTAGAAACAAGGTCCTCAAGTCACTCGCTGGCAGCACTTGGGGTGCAGACAAAGAAACCTTGTTGACCACGTACAAAGCAATTAGCCGGTCTGTGGTAAGTTATGCAGCGCCAGTGTGGTCACGTCAACTTTGTGACACGCAGTGGAATAATATTCAGATCTGTCAGAATGCCGCCCTCCGAACTGCGACGGGCTGTCTCCTTAGTTCTCATGTGGACCACCTCCATCAGGAGACAAAGATCCTACCAGTGCGAAGACATAACTACATGCTGTCTAAGCAATACCTTTTGGGCTGTTATCGCAGAAATCATCCAAATCATCATCTTGTGGATAGATACCCACCGCCCAGAAGCCTTAAGGTAGATCTACACGATCTGGAGCGTGAGGTCCAGCGCTACAAGAGAGAACCTCTAGATCAAGCGGCATATCAAGCGGGTCTGAACAACATTCATGCAGACACGGTAGCAGACGCGTTAATTGGCTACCGGGTGAATGTAGTCCTTGGAGAACGACCGCCACCCATTGCACCCGAAGAAATCGACCTCCCCCGGCAAACCAGAGTGGTTCTGGCTCAATTACGTTCCGGCAGATGCAGCCGCCTCAATTCCCACAGAGCTAGGATTGATGCCGACGTGCAAGATGTATGTCCCGATTGTAACCAGGGACCGCACGATACACGTCACCTGTTTAACTGCCCGGCCAGACCCACTCGACTCAGACCCAGATCCCTGTGGACGCATCCCATCTTAGTCGCGGAGTTCCTGGGTCTTAACACTCAACAGAATCAAGCAGACGAAAGATAGTACACAATAAACTGCTACAACAACAACAACAAAGTTGTCTAGGTAGTATACAATAAAATTCAACAACAAAAAAGGCAAAGTAAACGTAAATTTGGAAACTTCTACAATAAGGCATTTTGGCTTTAAGATAGCGGGATGGTTTTGATACAAAAAATTCGCCAATTGCATTTGAAATTTTTCCCAATAATCATTATATCTTCATGGCAAAAGTCTACGATTTATAGGAAATAGACAATTATTTAGAAAATTTTGGAAAATTTTGACAAAAAGTCGTCTACTGTTTGCAAAATCGACTTTGATAAAGTCGAAAAGGCGACATTTCGCAACAATAAGTCGAAAAATCGACCTTTGCTATTTTGATAAAAGTCGAAAAGTCTAAAAGTCGATTTTTCAAACCAACTTGGGATCCCTAAGATAAAGCTGGCAATCGACTAATCGATTAATCAACTCCTTCAATTAAAAAATCGAAAAGTCAATTTGCCAATCTTGCATTGAAATCGATTAAAATGTGGAAGTTGATACGATAGCGAATTTTTATATCAAAATTGTTAATAATTGAATTTCTTCAAAACAAGAAACAATGTAGTATTCCCTGCAATTGGACTTTTAACATTTTTGTGTAGATGTCGACCATGTTTTTAAACATAATTAATCGCCAACTACAATTTTCTCGATAAATTTTAATGTTTATCACAAATTTATTTTTTACCGTTATTTCCAACTACATATCGAACAGCCTTCATCAAAAGGATGTAAGTAACAAAAAATTCCAAAATTGAATTTTTATCGAAAGACAGCTATAATGAGGCCACCGTAGTGCAGAGGTTAGCACGTCCGCTTATGACAGTAAACACCTGGGTTCGAATCCTGCCGAGAACATTAAAAAAATTTAAGCGGTAGTTATCTCTTCTCAATGCTGGCCGCATGAAAAATTCATCAAGGACCAGCGATTATACTTCTCTCATATAAATGAGTTCTGTTCGATACAAGTTTTAGTTTTAAGAGACCTTTTATTTTGGATTTTGGACCTTTTTGGATTTTATGAGTCGGAAAAACATATTGGTTGCAGCGATCCAGGAGACAACGCTGACCAACACCTACAGATTTCACAGTTGTCACGGATACGTAAGGATCGCTCAAGGAATAAAGGTGGGGGTTTGGCCGTCGTGACACACCATTCCGTGCAGTATAGGCCCATCTCTCTTGCGCCTGGCGCTAGTGACCCCTACATGTCTTGCATGCGAACAGAGAGCTATACAACGTGTACATACCGCCGGTTGGTAGCTGTGTCCCAATTAATGGCCAGGCTTAGAAACCAGACATAAGTGAGTTAATATCCGGCCATAATCGTCAGGTTCTAGGGGACTTGAATGCGCATCACGTTTCATGACATTTTCCCCTAGATAACGACCAGCGGGGCATAGTTTTGGCAGAGCAGATTGAAGTGTCCACGTTTTGCACGGTGAATGACGATGACCCCACTAGGATAACGAGAGGGTGTAGCAGCTTGCTAGACATTTATATTGCATCCCCTGATCTCTTGAGTGACGTATCCTGGCAAGCAGTCATCTCTTTGGGGTCAGACCACCTCCCCATAATTCTCACCATCGACCAAACACTTCATAACCTCTGAGCGCCGGACGTTTATCAATCAGAAGAAGGCCGATTCGGCTGGCTTCAGAGAGTACACCAATCGGTTCTTCAGTGAACTGACACCCCTCGGATATGCTATTTGCCGAGAGGAAATTCCGAGACATCATTAACGCAGCAGCCTCTCGCTTTATAACAGCCGGTCGAATATCCCAAGTGCGGTCCAATTTCCCGGCACAGACAGTGATAGTCGCAGACGAGCGGATTAGATTCGTTATACGGACCCCACTAACCCCAGAATCAGTGACCTGAATCTGGAAATAAACAGGGTAGTCAACGAACATAGGCGGAATTTGTGGATGGAACACTTGGAGCAATGTAACTTAGGCAAGCTGTGGTCTACTGTTAAGTCACTCTCGCACCCCGGTAGACGGGATGACAGGACCTCAGTCACTTATGGCGACGTAACCGTGACTGATTCGAAGAGATGCGCCAGGTTGTTCAACCGTCAATTTATTGTGCATCCCGAGAGTCATCCGTGGCGCCAAATCATCCAAGGCGTTGGGCCCTACTACTGTCCTCAACCTGTCTTTGAACACTCTTATAGTTCCCGATGTCTGGAAAATGGGCAGAGTGATCCCGCTACTGAAGCCTAGAAAGGACCTGAGTTTGGGGGAGTCGTACAGACCGATCTCCCTTCTCTCCCCAGTACGCTTTGGAGGCCTTAGGCCTCGTAGGAGAATTTTCATTCGCAGAGCATCAACATGGATTTCGGAAACTGGACACCACACACATTTGCCGTGGCTTCAATCAGCCCAGGCCATGTGATAGGACGGTTCTCGTGGCACTGGACCTATCGAAGGAATTATCTGTGTGGTCGCCAGTCATTTGTGAAATTTAGGGATAAAAAGTCGAAGCACCGTAGAGAGAAACAGGGAGTTTCCCAAGGCGGGGTAATATCTCCATCACTGGGGTGATATCTCCGGCACCTCTACATATCCTCCATTCCACCTCGCTTGACGGCATAGAATATCGTATCATATGCGGACGATTGTTCGAACATGGCATCAGGCCCAACCTATTGTTGACATCTGCGATAGGTTGAACGTCTACCTCAACAAACTTGCCTCATATTTCGCTGCAGAAATGGAGAAATGGCTTCGCATTGCACGAAATGAAATAAATAAATCTGAAGAAATCTGCCACCAAATCTTCAGCCACATTGTTCACTACAAATATGCGTGAGGTGAATGCCGGGCTGACTGTCATGGCCGATGGAGAAATGATTCCGACCATCAAGTGTCCCAAAATACTTGGCGTCACATTTGACAGCTCTTACACATTCTCCCCACATGCCACAGCAATTTGCAATACAGTCAAAAGTAGAACCTAGGTCCTCAAGTCACTTGCTGGCAGCACTTGGGGTGCAGACAAAGAAAACTTGTTGGTAAAGCAATTGTCTATAGTAAGTTATGCAGCGCCAGTGTGGTCTCGTAAGTTCTGTGACACGCAGTGGAATAATATCCACATCTGTCAGAATGCCGCCCTCCGAACTGCGACGGACTGTCTCCTCAGTTCTCATGTGGACCACCTCCATCAGGAGACAAAGATTCTACTAGTGCGAAGACATAACTACATGCTGTCTAAGCAATACCTTTTGGGCCGTTATCGCAGAGACCATTCAAATCATCATCTTGTGGATAGATATCCACCGGCCAGAAGTCTTAATGTAGATTTACATGCTCTAGAGCGTGAGGTTCAGCGCTACAAGAGAGAAACTCTAGATCAAGTGAATGTAGTCCTTGGAGAACGACCGCCTCCCATTGCATCTGAAGAAATTCACCTCCCACGGCATACCAGAGTAGTTCTGGCTCAATTACGTCCCGGCAGATGCCACCGCCTCAACTCCTTCAGAGCAAGGATTGTTGCCGACGTGCAAGATGTATGTCCTGATTGTGACCAGGGACCACATGATACACGTCACCTGTTTAACTGCCCAGCCAGCCAGACAGACTCAGACCCAGATCCCTCTGCACGCAGTTCACCAAAGTCGCAAAGTTCTGGGATCTTGACAATCAACAGAATCAAGCAGACGAAAGATAGAACACAACAAACTGCTACAACAACAACCTTTTTATTGCGGAACCCGAACGGCTTGGCGCAGATTGACGCCAGTTTAGTAAGGAAGTTTACACGGCTGATTACCTACGGTAAATATTTCGCAAGTGCCGTCAGCACTAGAAAAGGCTAACCACTGTAATCATCTATGTAGATTCCACATAGACAAAGATAATCATAAAAGGCAGTAAACATAGAAGAAATAATCAATAAAAACATAATCACTGTTTATTTTGATTGTGATTTTTTAAATTAACGGCACTTAAATTTTCAGAGACCTGAAAGCTTGACGTTATCCAACTACAAAAAGCTTCGAAGACACCATTGTAGTGCAGTAACTGAACGCTACATAATAGAAATACTCAGTGCAACTCATATCGCAGAGAAGAATATTCTCGTATAGTCATATTTTCCGGAAATTTAAAGACAGCTTTTATATAGATATTATAGTAGATAGTAGTATGTCTTTGGTGTCATCGCAAAATGTGCCTTGCGTAGTTTTAAATAATGGGCGTCAAATGCCCATGATAGGTTTGGGCACATGGAGAGTAAGTTAGTTAATACATATGTAGTACATACGCTGAAATCATTGCATTGTCCAAGTCAGCAATACAATTGAACTTGACCTATAAAAGAAATTGCAACTTTCAGGGTCATTATCAAGCACATGGACACATGCATGTTTTTCTAAAAGTTGGTTAAGCTTTTCACTTTCTCTTTGTTTTAACAGTTGCAACGCAAAGCCTCTGAGGTTGTGCGAGATGCCATAGAGGTGGGTTATAGACACTTTGATTGCGCCCATATTTATCGCAATGAACAAGGAGTAGGAGAAGCTTTTAATGAATGCATGGAAAAGGGTGTGATAAAAAGGTTCGTTGTGCGGAACAGTAAAAAAAATGTTTTTGCTTACTGAAAGTCTTCTTGATCCTTGTTTCATTTTTTAGAGAAGATATTTTTGTTACCAGCAAACTATGGAATACATTTCATCATCCCTCTATGGTACGTCAGGCCTTGTATACTACTCTAGACAATTTAAATCTTGACTATTTGGATAATTATTTAATTCATTGGCCTATGGCCTATAGAGATGGCGAAGATCTTTATCCCAAAGATGCCTATGGCTTTTTGGCTTTCTCCCAAATCGATTACATAGACACCTGGAAAAGTATGGAGACCTTGGTGGAGGAAGGTCTAATCCATAGCATAGGTTTATCTAATTTTAACATCGCACAAATTAAACGTATTTTAAATGTGGCAGATATACCTCCCGCAAATTTACAAATTGAATGTCATCCATATCTCAATCAAAAAGAACTCATGCAGTTTTGTAAAGAACACAATATAGCCGTTACTGCATATAGTCCCTTAGGATCACCAAGTTCACCTTACAAGAAACCTGGTGAATTTCCCATACTTCAAAACCCGACAATATTGCAATTAGCCTCAAAGAGTGGAAAGACACCGGCTCAAATCTTGATTCGTTATCAATTACAAAGAGGCAATGTTGTTATACCAAGATCATCCGGCAAGCAGCATATGGAGGAAAATTTAAAAGTATATGACTTTACCCTAAGTGATGAAGATATGCAGGTTTTGGATGGCATGGATTTCGGTGGACGTTTTATGTTAATGATTGAGTAAGAAATTCATTTGGGGAAGCTCATGAGGTTATTTCCTCATATTTTTTTCATTTATTTTGCAGTGCTACTGGACATCCTCATCATCCATTTGAAAATAAAGCGGAATTTAGATAATTAGCTTGAAATTAAGAGACAAATATACAAAATTTTAGTAAAACATAATTTCCGTCGGATCACGAGAAGAGTGGGCGATAAACCAAAACCACCATTATTTTAGTAGAATTATTTAAGCAATTGAAGTATAACAACTCCTCTTCAATTTAAATCAATATACGTAAACATTTTCTATATTTAGCGATTTTATTCTTCATGCCATGGATGGAATTTTTGGTCAATGGTGCACGTGAGAATTTGTTATTCCTTTAAACATGCATGGAAAATCTGGTCGGGGTCCGCCCATATCCTGAAATGGCTCTTTTATGCACCAACTCTCTTGAAGCGCTGATATCTCTGGGCGGTGGATGCCTATCTACAAGATGGTGGATAACAGTCTCTTAAATACTGCTTAGACAACATGTAGTTATGTATTCGCATGGGAAGTATGTGTCTCCTGATGGAGGTGGTCCTCGTAAGGCCATCACAGTTCGTAGAGCACCCTTCTGTCTAGTCTAAATCCTATTGCACTGCGTGGCACGCATCTGGCGAGCCCTCACCTGCGTTGTATAGTTTACCACGTGCCAGCCAACTGTTTTGCATGTATACAGTTTTTGGTTATTTTTGCCTTATTTGTGTTTTATCTCATTTTCTTAAAAAGTCTTTTTCTTATTTCAATATTTAAGTTTTATTGGTCTTCACTCCTCATAGGCACCCTCGCCATTTTCATCGTTTTCATAGTCATTATTGTCTTCCTCGCCCTCTTCCTCACCCGCTTCATCATCCTCCTGTTGCTGTTGATCCCACCACGATAATACTCCTAAACCAGACTCATTTATGGCACCCTATAAAATTTTACCATACTTTAGAAACATTTAATCACCATTATCTCATTCATCTCATACTCACAATAATGCGATATGGTGTTTTTGACTCCCCACTCTGACCTGCAGTTGTGGATGTAGTTGCCGCCGAGGTTCCTGGTTTCATGTTGTCATTTTTTGGCGGTCCAATTGGAGAACTTTCTTCAAACATTTCTCTTGATACCCGAAATTTTATAGGTTCTCCAATGTCCATAAATAAGTCATGTTTTCCCCCATCGTCCAAGGGATACTCCCATACCCAAGCCTGTTCTGTCTCATCAAAGCGAGAAGGATGTTGCAATGCCGTAGGTGGTATTAGAATATCATCAAAGAAGCCCAAAGTAACATGAACGCCCTCATGACTGCAGCTTCGTATTTTTCCCGTCAATATGTTGCTGATGGCGGGACGGAATACTATGTAGCGAAAAATGACTTCTGTATGGGAGGCGCCATCGCCCGGCAGTATAATGGAGTCTTTCAGAGACACAATATCCTTTAAGGCTATACAAAGACCAACATTTAAAAGGACCTGTAAGAGTGCCAACAGGGTTGGGAGAATATTGTTTGCCTATTTTGTTTCATATTTACCTTATTGGCCAGCTTTCGATTGATTTCATCGCTTATGGCGTCTAGCAACTTTAGATTAAATTGTTCTGGTGCTATGCGCACCGTATCCTTAAGCTCTGCCAAAACAAACATATTTGTTTATTTTATTGTTTACAATGTGCTTTTTAGGAATCTTAAAGTCGTCTTTCGACCAATCGATTAATTGTCAAAGTCGACTTTGACTGATTAAAAATGTCGAATAATCGACTTCAAAGTCAACAAATTGATACGTGTTGTTGGCGATTACCCATGGTTGAATTAACAAGGTTGGCTCACTTGCCCTACAACAACAAAATTAACTATACAACCCTGTAATGATGGTGGCACAAATTCCCACTGAGCTGTCAAATTTCTGGACACTTTTTAATTGACATTCTAATTTTTATTTGCATTATGATGCGTACCAGCCACAAGATCGAATGGAATTTGGAAACAACTCTGAAGTTGGACAATTCCATCAGCTGGGCAAGTGAGCAAAACTTCTTAACTCAACCGTGAATTCACCTGTGTGATGTTAACGACGTTGTAACTTTCATAACGCAAAAATTTATAAAATTACAGGGTGACACAAACTAATCAAAAAGTACGGATATTATCAAACGAAAATTAAGCTGTGAATTATCTACTTCCAGCCGGGAGGCCAGGAACGGACTTCGTTCACAAAAGTACATATACCAATTTAAAGGGGAGATCACTACCTTCAATTTGGTATATCACACTAAACCCAGAACTGTTTTTGTTGAACAAATCTACCAGATTTTGTCGTGGAACCCAGTGGATCCGGACTGTCTCGACGGAGAAGGTGGACACAATGTGCTGGTGGGCGCTGGCTTTTGGCGTTTAAAGCACCGGTTGTGGCTCAGTCTGGGGCGCGGGTCTTGCCAACACACCATCTCCAGAGACAGCTGACAAAACCAAATTTAAACCAGCTCTGGATGGAACTGAAAAAAGGGTCACACACATTCATTAAGACAGTCACATTGAAACTGTTTCCGCTCGCACTTACCGCCTTGATCCGCTCTTCAGTGGGCACTGAGATACACTTCAATACCCTGGATGACCCACCCCAACCACGGTATCCGATGTTTAACCATTTTGGATACCCCAGAATCGTCCTACTCAACCCCCTCTACAGCATGGTGCACTACCTCTTTCTTACCTTAACAACTACTCCTCCATTGTGAAATGAGAACTAGGCGAAGATGAATTTCATTTCAACGTTATGAAAATGGTGAGAATTTATTTGGATAATGCAAAATTCATACCTAAATTTCAAATGATAAAGAAGACAAAAAACTAACAAACCAGAAATTATAGTGACAACAGCAATCCAAAATTCTAATAATTTCAAATTTAATACAATATAAAAACTTCAAATAAAATAATATCAATACACTGTCTCTTCTTTTTGTGCATGTCCAGCCGGTCTTCCTGGTCCTCCTTTTCAGCAACGTGTATTTTCGCCGGCGTCAGCATTCCCTCTTGTCTGTCCGTCCGTATAGTTGTGATAAGTATGTGTATTCCGTCTGTTTTTGGGTTTCCCGTAAATAAAAGTTTTTTTTGTCTGTTTTATATGTTTATATTTCTTCCTCCAAGGGCCTAAGTTCAAAGCGAACACCACATGCAGTAGGGGCTCCTTTTCGTCCCAAAAGCTAGAACTGCTACTCCCCTGGTACAAGGTTGAACGGCGCCTATTTGCTCTCGCGTCGTCTACAAAAAACCAAAGATATGTATTTATATGGTGTTTGCCTTCCTAGCCGCTTTATTAATAAATTATCTTTCTTTCTGTTATTCGTACCGCTGACCAGTGCCTATGATGTCACCCAGTAGTCGGATGTTCCCAAGATGGGCAGCGGAGGTGGAGAATCTTAAGTTTTGGCGTTTGGTTTTTGTGTGATTTCAGTTTTTGTTGTCTTCACTGGCTTTTAACAATTTTAAGTTCTTTCTAATAATTTTCAGTTTTTTTTGTGAAACTTCTCTTTTGTTTCAGATTTCTAATAACTTAAATTTTTTTTCAGTTCTTCAGTTTTTGTTTTATTTCTTTATTTATTTTTCAAGCTTTAATTATTTTCCTTTAACACTTAAGGCTTTGTAATTGTTTATTATTCTTCGACGTTTCTTTAAAATTTACACTCAAATAATCTTAAGCCTTTTCCTTTTGTAAAGTCTAATAAAACAATTTTCAACCTTTAATGTTCGTTTTTTCTTTTTCTGGGTTGTGTTGTGTTCCACCTCCTTTTCTCTGCCGAGTTCAAACCAAAAAAGGAACCTTCATTTTGAGGGCTCTAGCCAACTTGGCTTTGGTTGACCCCCATCATGATGTAGGTCTTCCAGCCGGCACCAACAAAACATATGGGGCAGCCATAATGACAGGTTGGTGTCAGCTGGTTATATCTCTCTCCCTGATGGGCCAAATATAACCAGCAGGGGTCGCTGGAATCATATTAGTGACACAGTGACATAATGGCTCTGGGTATGTACATTAGGCCGCACACTACAATTTTTGTTTTGAAACTGGGGGGCAGAAAGCCATAAATTGACTTTGTTCAAAAAAGTGTATGTTTTTTGTAGAAAGTGTATGTTTTTTGTAAGTGAACTGTTTTTTGTAGAAAAAACTTTCAAGTTTTCTGCTTCGAAAGTGGAAGGCAGGACACTAAATCCACTCTGGAAGATATAAAAGTGAAAATACCAAATAAAAGTGTAATACCAAATTAAAGGGGAGATCAAGGGGAGGGATAACACACTTACCCCATAACTGTTTTTCGTAGAACAAGCCTTCCAGATTTCTATTTCGATGCTAGGGGGCAGGACACAAAATTCAGTCTGGAAACCATAAATGGACTTAGTTCGAAAAAGTGCGTATACCAACACATAGGAGAGATCCATACCTTTTATTTGGCTTATCACACTTACCCCAGAACTGTTTTTCGTAGAACGGAAAACTGGAAGGATTGTTCTACGAAAAACAATTCTGGTATATGTGTGGTATACCAAATTAAAGGTATTGATCTCATTCCTCCAGAATGGAATTAGTTTATTCAAAGCTTAATATTCCGGCGACAGTAGCTAAAAACGGTTGATAATTTCCGTACATACTGAATTTGTGTTAGTCACCCTGTATTACTGTCATCTTGCGAGTTATCGTAGGTAACTTCACTCAGGTTTCTTTTTTAAATCAATTCAAATTGCCATAGTAATCGATTTTCTTGTCCTTCGGAACCAAGGCGTATTTAATAAGGTGGCCGCATCAGCACAGCTGATGGAACTCGATATGTCAATTCATTTTAGAATTCGCCTTATAAAAATATAAACTTCAAAATAAAAATTTTCTAAATTGATTTTTGTGTTTGCTGCTGTTATGGTTCTTAAACTTAGGTTATATAATGGTACTCGTCTAACAACCTTAATCGCTTTGTCGCCCCAAAAAAATTCAAAAAAAGCCAGAACTACCGTGGTCTGCACTTGGTAGCAATAACATGCAATTTTGGTGGTTTTGTGGGTAAAGCCTCTGGAGCCAATGGAAATTTTGAACATTTTATAATTTGTATTTTCTTGCTTGACCCTCAAATATTAATAAACTACTTTCTTCTTGCTCTGATTGGCTGAAGCAAATTTGCCGTAAATTTTAAATGTCCCGGCGAATCGATTTTTTCGACCTGTATACAAATGTTGGCATATCAAGATCCCAAAAAAATGCTTTTTTGTAGCAATTCGCCGAAGCGGCCACCTTGTACGGAACTAATAAGCCAGTCTATATATTTGGTAGTCACCTTTGCGCAGATGTCTACATGACCACCTGTACAGCTGCACGTCTGGGTTCGAAATTAGGCGAGGACTTTGGAAAAAATTTTGTGATGGTCATCCCCATACTATTGGTGGCGACATTTCTTGGTAATTATATAATATATAATAATTTTGAACAAAAAAAGTGTTGCCCAATGGCACGTCGTTTGCAATTGCCTAGGAAAGAAAGGTCCCTTATCGATGAACTAAGATTTGAAACGCCACGTGGCGCTAAGGTTTGCATCTTCGCGTATGACGCCGAACGAATCCTTATAATTTTTGGAGCAAGGCGGCCTAAATTGTTTATTGTAGCTTCATTAATTAAATCACATAGTTATATGAATGATCGACTGTTTTGGGATGAGGTGATCCCCTGGATATATAACCAGAATAAAGATATGAGATTCGCAGGCCACTAAAATAGATTTTTTGGACGATAATGACAATATGGGACTCAAATGAAAGGTATTCGGGAGTTTGCGAATATGGTCAGGAAGGAGATATAGGGTTTGTAATTTGTTGATTTCGGAAGGCTGCGGACTTTCACCCGTTACCCAAAAACATCACCCAAAATCAAAAGTGGACCGATCAGGACGATATGGGTATTAAATGAAAAGTATTGGAAAATAGAATACGAATATGGCATTAAAATTTGGCTCTAAGCACCCATTGGGCCGCCCAAACCCCAAAATTCCCCCAAGCAGACATATTGGACGTTCATGTCAATATGGGCCTCAAATGAAAGGTTTTCAGGAGTAGATTACGAATCTGGCATACAAAATTAGATTGAAGTATAGAGGGTCACCCTACCCTCCAAAAACGCCTTAATTGAGCATATGACCCATCATGACTATATGGGACTCGGTTTTTTGTTTGTTCCGTAGAATCATAAACGGCTGAACCGACTTTCTTAAAATTTTCACAGATTGTGTAAGTTTGGCTGAAAGGAAAAATAGGCTATATAATTTTTAGATATCAGACGTGGGCGGTATTTGAGAGTAGATTACGAATATGACATTAAAATTTGTGTTAAATTCTAGGTGGCGCTTTTGCTTCCAAAAATAAGTCAATAGGTTGAGAATTTTGTAAAATTTTAATGATACTTATCTTGAAAGCAGTATTTTGTGTTAAAAGTTGTAGTCAAATCCAAATAAAAAAAAGTCAATAATTATATGTGCGAGCTTACACGCGCTTCCATCGCTAGGACAAAATGCAAATTTGCATTCCATTAAGAAACTTGGGCAAACTTCTCACATATCACTGCCAGAACAGAACTTTTAAAATCATACGTAAAGTCTTTAGTTGTGTTTTACTACCGTAGTCCCTGTTAAATAAAGCCCTACTTCACAATATTCATATAAGCTACTATGTAAACAATTTTGTTCGATTCGGCTGGAATTTAGATTTTAATTTGTAGGAGCCCGACGATAGTTATGCTAAATATGATGCAACTCTAACCATATTTGGATACCGCCAAAATATAAACCGATTATTCTATTAAACTTCTTGAGGTCGTAGAGAGCTATTTTTCTAATAGTGTCCACATTTGAATTATCAATTTTCTAACTTTTTATGGACAACAGTCCCAGCTTCACAAGATTCGGTTTGTTCTTGTTATGATGGAGGCAGCAGGAGTATCGGAGCCGTTGTTTCTGGTGAAGGGTACTGTAATTGACAGACCCGCTTGTCCCATTGCTCCTCGCATATTAATAAACGCTGTTCTATTCAAGATTTATGGCAAAGAAAATGGTCGATCAATTTGTAGGGCTTTTAACGACATTTTTTTCCCGCAAAAAATTTATCTTCTTCTTCTTTCGAACCGAACACTGATTTTGGTAATAAAATTCAATGATTTGCAAGCGTTGCTCGTTAGTAAGTCTATTCATGATGAAATGTCAAAGCATACTGAGCATCTTTCTCTTTGACACCATGTCTGAAATCCCACGTGATCTGTCAAATACTAATGCATGAAAATCCTAACCTCAAAAAAATCACCCTATATGTAAGTCTGAACCGAGTTCTTTGAAATTCGCCAATAACGTCGAGACTTATAAGAGAATCCCACGGGCAAAATTTCATGAGAATCGGTTTACAAATTACGGTAAAATTCCAATTTTAATCCACATCGGACGAACATATATATGTGGCAGCTATATCTTAATCTGAACCGATTTCTATGACATTCATCAATAAAGTCAAGACTTATAAGAGAATCCCTCGGGCAAAAATGAGTGAAAATCGGTTTACAAATGACGATATAATTCCAATTTTAGTACAAATCGGACAAACATGTATATCTGGCAGCTATATCCAAATCCGATCCAATTTTTTCCAATCTCAATACGCTTTGTCCCTAGACTTAATAACATGCCTCTACCAAATTTGAAGACGATTGGATGAAAATTGGCACCTATACTTTATACACAAACTAACATGGACAGACAGACAAACAGACGGACAGACAGACAGACGGGCATAGCTTAATCGAATCAGAAAGCAATTCTGAGTCGATCGGTATAATTATCAATGGGTCTGTCTCTATTGCTTCTGTCCTTCTGTCGGTCACCCATCGCGAGGTTGACATGAGGCTCTACCGTGGTTGAGTGATCTCCTGGAGCCGGCATCGAGAGATGATAATCTCTCGTCCGGACAAAACGCCTCCCGCCGCAACTCGCGCTTCATGTCCAAGATGCCATAGTGATAGAAAGACGGGTCACACATCGCGAGTTTGACAGCGAGCTCTCCCGCGGTCGAGGCACCCCAGATAGGCAGGGAGAATTGGCACTACCCCGTTCTAACCCATGTGCACATTACACCACTGGACCACTCCTGGCGGCCCCGCACTCGCGACTGCGTAATATCATGAGTTTCGTCGCTCTCAGTCCCCGACGGATAACTCAGGTAAGTTGACGGTAAGTATAAAGTCGCAATCCTCTAGGTCAATTTAATCATCATATACACACACGCATTCCTCACCGCTTGTTGACTATGGGACGTAAATTGCAAGAAGAATCTTATGGAAGCGATTTAAACAGCTACAAATAAACGGCTTCGCCTTAATTGCAGCTCAAGGCTAGAAGGTATTTACTGTCGATCACCCATCGCGAGGTTGACATGAGGCTCTACCGTGGTTGAGTGATCTCCTGGGTCCGGCATCGAGAGATGATAATCTCTCGTCCGGACAAAACGCCTCCTGCAGCAACTCGCGCTTCATGTCCAAGATGCCATAGTGATAGAAAGACGGGTCACACATCACGAGGTTGACAGCGAGCTCTCCCGCGGTCGAGGCACTGGACCACTCCTGGCGGCCCCGACGGATAACTCAGGTAAGTTGACGGTAAGTATAAAGTCCCAATCCTCTAGGTCAATTTCATCATCATAAACACACACACATTCCTCACCGCTTGTTGACTATGGGACATAAATTGCAAGCAGAATCTTATGGAAGCAATTTAAACAGCTACAAATAAACGGCTTCGCCTTAATTACAGCTCAAGGCTAGAAGGTATTAACTGTCTTAGATCCTTAGTATGGTAAACGCCCAATGATTTCCCTTTTAGATCTTCAATCTCATATAAGCACTTTCCGACTGCCTTAACTATTCGACACTTAATGTATTTTTTGTTGAGTTTTGCGTTTATATTTCTACTGAAGTCGCTCAATTGATGGTTACGTCGATAAACCTTTTGACCTGGGAAAACCCTGACTCTTCGGGCACGAATTTGGTATTTGCTAGCCCTATTGCGGTAACTCTTCTGTAACCTTTTTCTGACCTCTTCCCTCACTAATTCCAAATGGTTCGATTTTGGTAAGGCACTAAACTCTGGTACTTGTCTAGACAGTCTATAAACGCTGCCGTGAGTAATCATATTCTCTCTTTTTCATCGACACAGTTTTTCCTCCTTTATCTGCGCTTAATATTAAAATCTCCTAATTTTCCTTTAGAAATTTCGAATTCATTCAATAAACAGATCCAATTTACAATGGAATGCGAAACAAATGGCATGCTATCCTACCTTGACACAATAGTCCATAGGAAAGGCAACAGGTTGAAGCTCGATTTGTACCAAAAAGAAACAGCATCGGGAAGGTTCATTAACTTCTATTCAAAGCATCCAAGGAGGATAAAAATCAACATTGCCACAAAATGTATCGATCCTTCCACATCGAAAATGAGAAGAGAATTCGAAACATACTAGAGCAAAATGATTTCCCAAGAAAAACGGTAACGGATCTACTAAAATACGGGAAGAATAAAAAGGACAAGGATACGAAGGAACTTGCACCAAGAATTTATAAAAGGACAACATATATTTCCGGCTTTTCGGAGAGATTTGGTAATTCCAACATTTACAACAAAGACTTATACCAACTGGCACTAAAAAGCGGCAATACCGTCAACAACCTATTTAGCAAGACTAAAACCAGGATAAGGAAAGAGGAAAAATCGAACGTGCGATGAGGACAAGTCCAATATATGCCCAATGGCATATATTGGCACTACAAAAACAAAACTGAAGACAAGGGTTTCCGCTCATAAATCGAATCAAAAGGCAAAGGATAAGCCTTTAGAACAGACGACTACAAAAACAAAACTGAAGACACGGGTGTCCGCTCATAAATCGGATCAAAAGGCAAAGGAAAAGCCTTTAGAACAGAAGGCTCAATGTGAAACTCGAGGACATGTACCAAATTTCAAGGACGTCAAGATATTAGCCCAAGAACCTAACTACAAAAGAAGATACACATTAGAAATGCTGCATATAATTAACACCCCAACTGCCTAACAGACCACTGTGCACCAATATATAGAAACTTAATACAAAAATATAAGCAATAGACCAATATAAGCAATAGACAATAAGCTTTAGTCATTCTTGTGTGGTGTAAGATATAAGTTCACTTGTTTTAAAATGTAATTTCTGTTTTCAAACGTTAAATTTTAATCAAATTCATATTTTGTTTCTGTGCTTTTGATAAATTCTGTTTTCTGTTACTATAATCTTTTTAGTCATCCATTCCCTGATGAAGATTACCGGCGGTAATCGAAATATTGGAAAAATTTGAAATAAATCAATTAATAAAAAAAACAACGACATCTCGACGAAATTGTAAATATGGCGTGGAATGGGGCTAACGCAGTTGACACAGTGGACTCTAGTAATTCGATGGGGATGCGAAGTGATGGTGGACGGAAAGTTGATGCGTAGAAATTCTGGAATTTGTCAGCGATTTCAAGAGTGTTTAATATCGTATTTTCATTATGGATTATTTTCACAGAATCCGGATTTTTTTATTGATTGTGAATTTATAGATCTCTTTGAATGCTGAAGGGCCAGGTTTTATATTTTTTAATCTATTATTAATATTTTTAGCTTGTTCAATATTCCCACACTCTTATGATTACTTTTAGCAGTTGAAAGAATTTTTTTAGAAAGAATTGTATACTCACTGCTATGTCGATTTCCTGGCTGATGAAAAAAATTTTATACCCTCCACCATAGGATGGGGAGACCCCATAAAGTATATATATTATTGATCGTCGCGACATTTTATGTCGATCTAGCCATGTCCGTCCGTCCGTCTGTCTGTCGAAAGCACGCTAACTTCCGAAGGAGTAAAGCTAGCCGCTTGAAATTTTGCACAAATACTTCTTATTACTGTAGGTCGGTTGGTATTGTAAATGGGCCACATCGGTCAATGTTTTGATATAGCTGCCATATAAACCGATCATGGGTCTTGACTTCTTGAGCCTCTAGAGTGCGCAATTCCTATCCGATTGGAACGAAATTTTGCACGACGTGTTTTGTTATGATATCCCACAAATGTGCCAAGTATGGTTCAAATCGGTCCATAACCTGATATAGCTGTCATATAAACCGATCTTGGGTCTTGACTTCTTGAGCCTCTAGAGTGCGCAATTCTGATCCGATTGGAATGAAATTTTGCACGACGTGTTTTGTTATGATATCCAACAATTTTGCCAAGTATGGTTTAAATCGGTTCATAACCTGATATAGCTGCCATATAAACCGATCTTGGGTCTTGACTTCTTGAGCCTCTAGAGTGCGCAATTCCTATCCGATTGGAACGAAATTTTGCACGACGTGTTTTTTTATGATATCCCACAACTGTGCCAAGAATGGTTCAAATCGGTAAATAACCTAATATAGCTGCAATATAAACCGATCTTGGGTCTTGACTTGTTGAGCCTCTAGAGTTCGCAATTCCTATCCGATTGGAACGAAATTTTGCATGACGTGTTTCGTTATGATATCCAACAACTGTGCAAAGTATGGTTCAAATCGGTCGATAACCTGATATAGCTGCCATATAAACCGATCTTGGGTCTTGACTTCTTGAGCCACTAGAGTGCGCAATTCTTATCCGATTGGAATGAAATTTTGCACGACGTGTTTTATTATGATATCCAACAATTTTGCCAAGTATGGTTTAAATCGGTTCATAACCTGATATAGCTGCCATATAAACCGATCTTGGGTCTTGACTTCTTAAGCCTCTAGAGTGCGCAATTCTTATCCGATTGGAATGAAATTTCGCACGACGTGTTTTGTTATGATATCCAACAATTGTGCCAAGTATGGTTTAAATCGGTCCATAACCTGATATAGCTGCCATATAAACCGATCTTGGGTCTTGACTTCATGAGCCTCTAGAAGTCGCAGTTCTTATCCGATTTGAATGAATTTTTGCCCATAGTATTTTGTTATGATACCTTTAACATTTGTGCCAACTATGGTTCAAATCGGTTAATAACCTGATATAGCTGTCATATAAACAGATCTGGGGACTTGACTTCTTGAGCCTCTAGAGGTCGCAATTATTATCCGATTTGCCTGAAATTTTGTACGACGCATTCTCTCATGATCATCAACATACGTGTTTATTATGGTCTGAATCGGTCTATAGCCCGATACTGCTCCCATATAAATCGATCTCTCTATTTTACTTCTTGAACCCCCAAAAGGCGCAATTCTTATTCGAATTGGCTGATTGTGGTCCAAACCGGACCATATCTTGATATGGCTCTAATAGCAGAGCAAATCTTTTCTTATATCCTTTTTTGCCTAAGAAGAGATGCCGGGAAAAGATCTCGACAAATGAGATCCATGGTGGAGGGTATATAAGATTCGGCCCGGCCGAACTTAGCACGCTTTTACTTGTTTTAAATTCTTGCTGCCACTCATGCTTGATTCTACATAATTTTTTTAGCCTTTCAGATAGCGGCGTTTTTCCGTCGGGGTGCTCCCTATAAAATCTTTTTTCAATGAATCAATTTCATGGTTGTTCAAACATCCGTGTGCTGAAGGCAGTAAAAGTGATGTTCCTGCATCATGCTGGAACCTGTTCCAGTTTGTATTACCATAAGAAGTGAAGATACGTGGTGATTTTAAAATTATTGATGAATCCATTTTCAGATCTAACTTGATAAGAAGTTTTCCATTAGGGTTATCATGTAAATCTCCCCAGGATTGATTTCGGGAATTCAAGTCCCCACAGAAAATAAAACCATGAAAATCTTTGCAATATTGGAGAATTCGATCCAAATCAGTCAAAAAGCGATGAGCTGGATATGCACAAGGAATGTAAAGAGAGCCGAATATGTATTTCCTCCGTATATTATTGGACAAAAAGTCTATTTGTACAAAAGAGTTGTGAATTCCACCGCCATCTTGGGAAACTCTGTACTGAATAGAATCTTTAATAAGAACAGCCACATCAATAGGGGAGCTATCGTAAATGAAGTTGTAATCATTAATTTTAACCTTTTTTTTTTTATTACATTTGATTGTGTTGCATAAATCAATTTGGCGACTTGTGTCAACCAAAGATCTGACATTTAACGATAATAGCTTTAAAACCTCGTTTACACTGCTCTTTAAATCCGGATTTAATGGATCGATTATCTGTTTTCCCTTTATAAAATCAGCTGACGAAAGCCTTAATCCTGATTTAATGAGCAGTGTAAACGGAGTTTAAGGAATTATGGTCCATTTTGAGATTTAATTTTGTGAAATGAAATAAACGCAAGAATTCGATTTTGGCTTTATTCTTGGGCATGTCTTGATATTTTACTAAAAATATGCTGATCTCTTGTTCCAGCGTTAGTTCTTCTGATTCAGGGATATATGTTGCTAGATTCATAAACTGATCCACAATTGACGGTCTAGATGGTTGTGCACTTTTATTTGCTATGCGAGCATTGAAAAGATTAGCGAATGATTTGCCTGGTGAAATTCTCTACATAGCCACTGCTCTGTTGACGTTGTGTCTGGCGCTTGTTCTCTTCTCTGCTGCTTTGGCCAAAATTGCTTTTCGTGCGGATACAAATTTTTTTATATGAGCGACAACCCCTATAATTAGCAGGATGACCAGTCTGCCCACAGTTTGTACAAAAAGGCTCTGATGAATCTGATCGGTTGCGATCACATTCACCCGGGTCAGGTTTTTGGTTACACTTAACGCAGTTGTACGGTGAGTTGCAGTTCTTGGCTAAGTGACCCCAATGCTATAACCTTCAACACTGTATGTCACCGTCTTTTTTCTTTGGTTTCTCCCAAAGAAAAACTTGATTTTGCAGACCATGAATATGACAAACATCGCCAATTTCTTTCCTGGTTTTAGTGAAACAAGAAAAAGACCCGTATCCACATTGTCGCAATTTTAAATTTCATGACCTTTGAAACCGTATCAGGAACAACACTGTCCAATTCAAACTGCAAAAGATTAATATCCGTACTTGCACAAAGGCCTCGAATGATGAATGACGATTGTTTTAATTCTTTTGGTGTAAAAGAATAGGAGGAAATGTTCTTAGTCTTAAGAAAATACATCATGATGCGTGAACAGAAGAATCAGAGAAAAAAGTCTGCATTTGTTTCTATTTACATTTCTTATTTTAAATGAAGTGGCTGGTATTTTGGCTTTAAGCGTTCCGACAAGATCTTTGACTTTCACATTGAATAAAAAAATTAGAGGACACCACAACTTTGTATTCTCATTTGTTGATAGTTTCTGACTGAGAATTGTTGACAGGGAGGTTTTGCTGAATTTCCAGATCGCCAAGCACATTCAGAAGTGCAAACTGATTTTAATCCTTAGTTTTATGTTCGGCCAACTTCTCATTTAGGTCGGACACATTAATATTAATTAGTCGCTGACGCTTACGGTCCTTAGTTACATTTATAGCCTAGTTGATGTTGTTGTTTGCTGCCATATATGTTGACTGTCGAGATGTCGCTATTTCCTCTACTACGTCGCACTCCATAATAGAAGAGCGGAGACCAGGCATTCTTTTGCAAATAAATGCAGCTACGACGCCCGTGTGAGACAAATTGTTTATAAAGAGATTTTATTTAAGAAAATAAATTTCGCTCAGTAAAAAAAAACACGTCTGACCAATTGCAATGCTGCCTAAGTCCGGGTTGACTTTGCTATTCAAATAAATTATGTCCCCCAATAGATGGTGCTGAAATTGTTGTTGGTGATGCTCGCTGTTGATTCTCATCACATTGTCATCATTTTGTCTATTTTTGAATTCAATCGAATTTCCTCTTTTGTCGGCCTATCTAATGTCACTGTTCTGCCTGGATATGCTGCTTCGGCTTACCCATGGTATAAATTTGAGAAAAAAATGTCAGCACTGGATATTCCTTCAATAATAGCCTGATATAGCTGTCATATAAACAGATCTGGGGACTTGACTTCTTGAGCTTCTAGAGGGCGCAATTCCTATCCGATTTGCCTGAAATTTTGCACGACGAATTCTCTCATGACCATCAACATACGTGTTTATTATGGTCTGAATCGGTCTATAGCCGATACAGCTCCCATATAAATCGATCTCTCTACTTTACTTCTTGAGCCCCCAAAGAGCGCAATTCTTATTCGAATTGGCTGACATTTTAAACAGGTCTCCAACATATAATTTAATTGTGGTCCAAGCGGACCATATCTTGATATCGCTCTAATAGCAGAGCAACTCTTTTCTTATATCCTTTTATGCCTAAGAAGAGATGCCGGGAAAAGAACTCGACAAATGCGATCCATGGTGGAGGGTATATAAGATTCGGCCCGGCTGAACGTAGCACGTTTTTACTTGTTTTCTGTTTATACCCTCCACCATAGAACGGAAGTAAACTGATTTCGTCATTCCGTTTGTAACATATCGAAATATTCATCTAAGACCCAACAAAATATATATGTATATTTTTGATCGCCTTGGCATTCTAAGTAGATTTAGCCGTGTCCGTCCGTCCATCTGTCGAAAGCGCTCTAACTTTCGAAGGGATAAAGCTAGGCTCTTGAAATTTTGCACAAATACTTCCTATTAATGTAGGTCAGTTGGAATTGTAAATGGCCCATATCGGTCCATGTTTTATATATCTTATATATAAAAATCAATTTGTGTTTGTTTGTAGGTTTGTTTGTTTGTGTGTTCCTTATAGACTCAGAAACGGCTGAACCGATTTTCTTGAAATTTTCACAGATGGTGCATAATGACCCCGTGGTGAAAATAGGGTACTACATTTTTTGATATCTGAAGGTGGGCGGACCCTCCCCCTTACCCTAATTTTCATCTCATGCGATTTAAGCGAAATTTTGTGTGCTCTCGTATAGTACCCTAAAAATAAAAATTTGGTTTGGAAATTTCGGATGGGGTACCTAGGGGGGCTGCCCCACTCTAAAACCTACCAAACATATATTTAGACCAATCACGACAATATGGGACTGAAATAAAAGGTATTTAGAATAAGAAAACGTATCTGATATCCAATTGTCGGACCAAGTGCTAGGGGGACCACCCCAATCCCCAAAACACCCCTAAAACGGACATATTTACCGACCATGGCAATATGGGGCTCAAACGAAAGGTATTTACGAATAGAATACGAATCTGATATCCAATGTGGGACCACGTTTCTGGGGGTCCACCCCCTCCCCAAAACACCCCCCAAACAGGACTTATTTACTGACCATGGGAATATGGGGCTTAAATAAAAGGTATTTGAATGCAGAATACGAATCTAATGTCCAAATATGGGACCAAGTGTTTGGGGGGCCGCCTCTCACCAAATACATCCCCCAAAGTGGACAAATTTACGACCGTAGCAATATGGGGCTCGAATGAAAGGTCTTTGGGAGTAAAGCACGAATTTGATATCAATATTTGGGAAAAGTGTCTATGGGCCAACCCCACCCCCACAACACTACCCAAATAGTAAGTATTTTCTGAATATTGCAATATGAAGCTCAAATAAGAGGGTTTTTAAGGTAGAATACGAATCCGATATATATTTTCAAGGCCAATTTACTGAGTGGCCGCCCATCCCCCAAAACACCCCCCAAGCCGGTCATGTTTGCCGACTATGGAAATATGGGGCTCTAATTAAAGGTATGTGGGAGTAGACCTCGTATCTGATATTAACAACTGTCTAACTCACGTCCCACCACTATAACAACCCCCAAATAAGACCTATTTGCTCACCAAGACAATTTGGGTCTTAAAGAGACACTCACTCCTCAAAATACCCCTAAATCGGGCACATTTACCGACCATGACAATGTGTCGCTTAAGTGAAAGGTATTGGGGGGTAGAGCAAGAATTGATACCCATTTTTGGAACCAATTTTCTCCGGGTCTACCCTTTTACCAAAATACCCTACAAACCGCTATTTTTTATTTGGGAGTAGAATACGAATTTGATATCCAAATGTAGGACCATGTATGTAGGGCATCACCCCTTTCCCAAAACACCCCCAAAGGAAAAAATTTTTTCGACCATTCCAATATGTGGCTCAAATGAAAGGTATTTGAGATTAGAAAACGAATTTGATAACCTATTTTGGGGTCATGCGTTTGGGGACGCCTCATCCTGTAAACTCTTCTTAAGCCAATGGAAATATGAGGTTTAAATTAATTGTATGTGAGAGAAGAGCACGATGCTGAAATTTTTTCAGGGCCAAATGTCTGGGGGACCACCTCACCCCCGAAAACACCCCTAAATCAGATATCATGAGAGTAGCGGGCTGAAAAAAGTATTTTAAGAATGGACTACACCTTACATCCAAACTTAAATTCGTAGACCAATAAAGACCATATGGGATTCAGACAAAGGCACTTATATTGGTAAACTGTTAGTCAAGCGATATACTATTTTCGCAGCATGGTATTTCACTAAAAGATCTTTAATTGTCGAAAATAAATATTCCAAGGAAACTTTTGTCCCATATAAAGTAAAAGAAAGCGCAGCGGAGCGGGCCCGGGTCAGCTAGTCTGCCATATAATCAGATATCAAATTTTGTATAAGTAATTTTGTTATGACTTGCAACAACCATGCCAAGTATGATTCAATTCGGTTCAAAACTTGATATAGCTCACATATAAACTGATCTCCTGATTTGTCTTTTTGAGTCTCTAGAAGGCGCAATTCTTATGCGATTCGGCTAAACATTATTTTAACGACTTCTCCTATGACCTTCCACATACGTGCCAAATATGGTCTGAATCGGTCCATAACCTGATATAGCTCCCATATGAACCGATCTCCCGATTTTAATTCTTGAGCCACTATAAGGCTCTATTCTTATCCAATTTGGCTGAAATTTTGCACAATGACTTCTACTATGATCTCCAACATCTAAACCAAGTATGGTTCGAACCGGTCGATAACCAGAAATAGCTCCAATAACTTGGCAATTTGTATCCATTATTCTTTGTTTGCCTATAAAGAGATATTGGGCAAAAAAATTACAAATGAGATCCATGGTGGAGGATATATAAGATTCTGCCTGACCGAACTTAGCACGCTTTTACTTGTTCTCATTCGATTCGTTCGCCAAGCCATTGAAACCATATATTTTCCGATTATAAAATCAGCTGTTTTCAATAACTTGGCGAACGAATCGAGTGAAAACAAAAACAAAAAAAGGTGCTTATCGGGTCGTCTCTTGGAGTCGACTATTAAAAGAAGCCTTCTTATCGTTAAGTAAAATTTCAATCAAACCCGCTCCACTACGCGTTCGCTCTACATTACAAAAGTAGAAAAATGTCACATTTGTAATGTGGCCTGCTCTCCAATAGCTCTGATTCTATATACGTTGATTGAGCCTTCCCCTCTAATCGTTAAACACAAACGTGGATATTCGCACTCTACTATAGCCACCTAAACTACCTGTACCTTTACCTACTGTTTTGGCCCGTATTAGGGTGGAAAAGTAGAAAAATAATACCACAAACGATCGCAACGAAATTCCTATATTTTACTTATTTTTATGTTAAGGACCAAGGACTGTTTTGGGTTGAGGTGGTTAGCTAGATATATGAGAGAATAAAGATCCTAGATTCGCTGTCCACAACCTTATACTATTAATTTAATCCCATATTGTTATGATTGATGTATACAGCCGTTTGGTGGAGGACGTCTGTAAAAGGGGTGGTACGCCACACCCCATCTGCCACTTGAGCACACATTTGAATGAGGCACCCCACTCAAAAATATCTATCATTTGATGCCCCATTGTTTTAATTGGTCAAATAACATTTAGAGGCGATATTAGGAGGCAAAGCACCACCTAGATTCTTGGGCACAAAGTTTCATGGCATATTCGTAATTTGCTCCTAAATACCTTTCATCTGAGTCTCATATAGGTTTATCGAGTAAAATTCCCATTTGTGGGGCTTTGAGAGGTGGGACGACCCCCAATTACTTGAATCACATTTTTTATGTCATATTCGTAGTCTACTCCCGAATAGCTTTCATTTATGTCCTATATTGATATGTACGTCCAATATGTATGTTTGGGGAAGTTTTGGCGTTGGACGACTCCTTGGGCACTTGAACTTGAATCTTTAATACAATATTCGTATTCTACTCTCCAATACCATTCATTTGATACGCATATTTTTCCTATCGGTCCACTTTTGATTTTGGGTGGCATTTTTAGGATTATGGGGGAGGGTTTGCCCCCCTTGCAATATCAACAAATTGTATAGCCTATACCTCCTACCTGACCATATTGGTAGTCTACTCCCGAATACCTTTCATTCGAGCCCTCTGTTGTCATTATCGTCCAAAAAACCTATTTTGGGAGGTTTTTGGGGTTGGGGAGGTCCCAAATACTTGGACCTAATTTTTAATATGAAATTCGTACTCTACTCTTGAATATCTTTTATTTAAGTCCCATATTAACCCGATCGATCCACTTTTATTTTTGGGTAGTACCGCCCCCCCCCTGCGATATCCAAAAATTAAATATCTTATTGCTCCTTCCGAACCACTCCCCACAATCTGTGACAATTCCAAAGAAATCAGTTTAGCATTTTTATACCCACCACCGAAGGATGGGGGTATATTCATTTTGTCATTCCGTTTGCAACACATCGAAATATCCATTTCCGACCCTATTAAGTATATATATTCTTGATCAGCGTAAAAATCTAAGACGATCTAGACATGTCCGTCCGTCTGTCCGTCTGTCTGTTGAAATCACGCTACAGTCTTTAAAAATTGAGATATTGCGCTGAAATTTTGCACAGATACATTTTTTGTCCATAAGCAGGTTGAGTTCGAAGATGGGCTATATCGGACTATATCTTGATATAGCCCCCATATAGACCGATCCGCCGATTTAGGGTCTTAGGCCCATAAAAGCCACATTTATTATCCGATTTTGCTGAAATTTGGGACAGTGAGTTGCGTTGTGCCCTTCGACATCAATTTGGCTCCAATCAGACCAAATTTGGATATAGCTGCCATATAGACTGATCCTCAGATTTAGGGTCTTAGGCCCATAAAAGCCACATTTTATATCCGATTTGGCGCAGTGGGTTGTGTTAGGCCCTTCAACATCCTTCGTCAATTTGGTCCAGATCGGTCCAAATTTGAATATAGCTGCCATATAGACCGATCCTCCGATTTATGGTCTTAGGCCCATAAAAGCCACATTCATTATCCGATTTTGCTGAAATTTGGGACAGTGAGTTGCGTTGAGCCCTCCGACATCCTTCGTTAATTTGGTCCAGATCGGTTTAGATTTGGATATAGCTGCCATATAGACCGATCCTCCGATTTATGGTCTTAGGCCCATAAAAGCCACATTTATTATTCGATTTTGCTGAAATTTGGGACAGTGATTTGCCTTAGGCCTTTCGACATCTTTCTTCTATTTGGCCCTGATCGGTTCAGATTTGGATATAGCTGCCATATAGAGCGATCTCTCGATTTAAAGTTTTGGGCCCATAAAAAGCGCATTTATTGTCCGATGTCGCCGAAATTTGAGACAATGACTTGTGTTGGGCCCTTCGATATTTGTCTTCAATTTGGCTCAGATCGGTCCAGATTTGGATATAGCTGCCATATAGACCGATCTCTCGGTTGAACAATGACTTGTACTTATAAGCATTTGGTCTAAATCGGATGATATCTATAGAGCTGCTATGGGGCATAAGGTATGCATTTTTCACTGTATTTTGACGAAATGTAGTTCACATATATGCCCGAGGTGGTGGGTATCCAAAGTTCGGCCCGGCCGAACTTAACGCCTTCTTACTTGTTTGAGTCTATACGGAACAAACAAATTTACAAACCCACAAACAAACAAACACAAATTTATTTTTATATATATACAAGCTGAGCCCGGCCCGCTCTGCTGCGCCCTATAATGCTATGTTAGAGAGGACTCTAAATTTGGAAATTTCTGCCTAATTTCAGTTAAAAAAAAAGTTCGTTTTCTATTCTCAAAAATCTTTAATTTGATTCCCATATTGTAGTGATTGGTTTATAAATCCTTTTGGCGGTTTTTGGGGGTGAGCGGCCCTCCTGGGCACCCCACCCCAGATTTTGATACCAAATTTTTGTTTTTAGGTTACTATAAGGTGCAAACTAAATTTATCTTAAATTACCCTACCCATCTCCGAGATCTGGGTAAGGCGGAAGGTCGCCCCCCTTTACATATCAAAAAATTCCATTTTCACCACGGGTCCATAAAACCACCTGTGAAAATTTCAAGAAAATCGGTTCAGCCGTTTTTGAGCCTCTATGGAACACACAAACAAACAAATCTCTCTCTTCTTGTTGGCTTCTCTAAATTAGCGCCATCTACTGGCTGGCGAGCTGGATTAACTAAATAAAATTGAAGACAGCCATTAGATGGGCTAATTTAAATGTTAGTGCTACTCGCCTGGAATGGATCATCATGTGGTGGTTGTCTATATTTGACTATATGGCTACCTATTAAATAGTCTCATTTAGTCTTTTTTAAATCAAACCAAATATTAAACGATTTTCGGTAGTAAAGAGCTAATATGACTGTCTATATAGTTCTTACTATTAAACCATGAACAACTTTTAAACAAAAAAAGTGTTGCCCAGCAGCACGTCGTTTGGTCTTGTCTATCGATGAGCTAAAAATGGTTGCAATCTTAACGTTAGGGTTTGCAACTCCTATCACGGCAAACGTCATAATTTTTGAGGTATGGCGGCCTACATTTATTTGTGTCCTCATACATTAATTAAGTTAAAAAGTGATATCACGTCATTATGATTGATCGACTGTTTTGGGGTGAGGTGGTCCGCTAGATAATTGAGCAGAAGGAAGGCATCAGATTTGCAGTCCACAACTTTATAGTTTTAATTTAACCTCATATTGTCATGATTGGTGTAAACAGCCGTTTGGTGGAGGGTGTCTATATGAGTGTTGTGCGCCACACTCCATCTGCCACTTGAGCACATATTCGAATGACGTACTCTACTCAAAAATATCTATCATTTCATCCCCCATATAATTAATATATATGGGGGATGAAATTTATTGGAGGCGATTTTTGAAGGTAAAGCGCCACCTAGATTCTTGGACACAATATTTAATGTTATTTTCGTAATCAACTTTCAAATACCTTTCATTTGAGTATAATATTGCTATGATCGAGTAAAATTCCCATTTGGGGGGCCTTTTGTGGGTGGCGCGACCCTCAAATACTTAGAAATCATTTTTTATGTCATATTCGTAATCTTCTCCCGATTATATTTCATTTGAGTCCCATATTGATACATACGTCAAATATGTTTGTTTGGGGAACTTTTGGGGCTGGAGTGGCCCCTGGGTTCCTTGGACCCGACTTTTAACACCATATTCGTATTATACTCGCCAATACCTTTCATTTTATGCCCATATTGTCCCTATCGGTCAACCTTGTTTTTGGGTGGGGTATCGGGGGAGGGTCAGCCCCCTTCCGATATCAACAAATTATATATCTTATATAGAGATAGAAGATAGATCGATAGATAGATAGCTGAACCCGGTCCGCTTCGCTGCGCTTCCTTTTACACCATATGAATTATAACTTTCTTTTCAATTACTCTTCTTTGCATTCACTAAGTTACGTATATATTTTGCGGCCATGTTTTTATAGAACTTTTAGACTATTGTGGAAGCTTGTCCCAGTGTAGGAGGGTTAAAAAAATAAAGCCGAAAACAGTCAAAGGTTAGTTCCTTTATTTTGTTTATTCGAAGGACTGACAACTTGTCAAAACAGTAGTGAAAAGCATATGATCAACTTTGAACACACTCTCCTGTACCTCTATTTCTTTGTTCGTGTTTGCTTGGCTATTCAAATAATTTCTATCTCCCAATAGATGGCGCTGAATTTGTTTTTGGTGATGCTCGCTGTTGATTCCCATCACATTGTCATTTTTAAATTCAATCGAATTTCCACTTTTTATCGGCCTACCTAATGTCATCTTCGGCTTACACATGCCAAAAATATTAGAAAAAATTTTCAGCCCTGGATATTCCTTCAATAATAGTTGCGACAACTGTGAATAACTATCCGTTTAAGACTTCAGTACAAAAACTTCCGGCCTAAACCACTAAATTTGTTTTTTTCTTTTTATACCCTCCATCATAATCTAATTTCGTCATTCTGTATGTTAATCATAGAATATGACGGCTGCCCCGCTCATGATATTAAAATCGTTCTGGGAAATTTTAACGCGAAAAAAGGGAAGGAAGAAATGTTTGGTCCAACAGTCGGAAAGTTTAGCCTCCACGAGATAACGTCCAGTAATGGGTTGAGGCTGATAGATTTCGCCGCGGCAAAAAACATGGTAGTTAGTAGCACCAGATTTCAACATAAAAATATTCACAAAGCCACATGGTTGTCACCCGATCAAAACACGAGAAACCAAATTGATCACGTTGTGATAGATGGAAGGCATTCATCCAGCGTGTAAGATCGATCGATCCGTGGAGCGAATATAGATTTGGGTCATTACCTTGTTGCTGCAAAGGTTCGCACCCGTTTGAACATGGCGAGGAAAGTACGATCTGACACTGCACGGAAGCTGGACATTGAAAAGCTGCAAACACAACAAATGGCAGCGGCATACTCCACTCGACTGACCCAACTGCTTCATGAAAGCACTCCTTGTTCCGATAATATAATGGCGCAGTGGCAAACTATTGCCCACTCCATGGAAAATGCCGCGAAATCCGTACTTGGGTACCGGAAGCCTCCTCCAAAAAACCCATGGTATGACCGAGATGCTACTGAAGCCAAGAATGCGGCATATAGAGCAACAAAGCAATCAGTAGCAACGCGCCAGATGAAGGAGAGGTATCGGGAGAAAAGGAGAGTGGAGAAACGTCTATTCCGCAGAAAGAAAAAGAAAATGGAAAGACGTGAGTTCGAGCGAATTGAGATGTACAGGAGTCAGAATGAAGTCCGAAAATTCTACCAAAGAATTAAACACCAAACCGATGGATTTGGTGCAGGCACATCCTCCTGCAGACACAAAGAAGGAAATCTGGTAACTGACATAGACAACATGCTGAGGATATGGAAAGAACATTTTACCCAACTGCTAGTGTCCGATGTTGGCGGCGAAGAGGATACCGCAGAACCAATCCCTGATGATGGTATAGAATGTTTACCTCCTAGTCAGAATGAGGTCCAAGTAGCAGTAACCCGACTAAATAATAACAAGGCAGCAGGAGCCGACGGGTTACCAGCTGAATTATTTAAGACCGGAAGCGACAGCTGATAAGGCGTATGCATCAGCTTATCTGCGCAATCTGGCTAGAAGAACACATACCCGATGATTGGAACCTCAGCATACTATGTCTCGTACACAAGAAAGGAGACAAGACGGAATGTGCCAACTACAGAGGAATAAGTCTCCTCCCCATCGCATACAAGATACTCTCGAGCGTACTGTGTGAAAGATTAAAACCTAAAGTCAATGAGATAATTGGGCCCTATCAATGCGGCTTTAGACCTGGTAAATCCACCCTAGACCAGATATTCACACTGCGCCAAATCCTGAAAAAGACCTGAGAAGGACAAATTAACACCTACCATCTCTTTGTTGACTACAAAGCCGCCTTCGATACTCCTTTAGGTTCAAAGGTATTTCAAGCCATGTCTGAGTTTGGTATCCCTGCAAAATTAATAAGACTCTGCAGGATGACACTTGCTGATACGCGTTCCTCAGTAAGAATAGGAAAGAATCTCTCCGAACCATTTCATACCAAATGAGGTTTCATACAAGGAGACAGCCTATCGTGTGATCTCTTTAATATCCTGGTGGAGAAGATTATACGAGATGCAGATGTGAATAGATATGGCACACTTATCACAAGAGAACACATGCTACTCGTTTATGCTGACGACATCGATATCATAGGTCGGTTACCGGAAGTAGTAACTGCAGCCTTTGAAAGAATCGAAAGATTCGATGGAAAGATCAAGTTGTGGGAGACACCTCAAAACTTGGTGTCAGAGATTTTAGAATGAGCGCAGAAGATGGAGGCGCTTGGAACGCTATTCTACGTTCGGCTAGTGGAACAAATATTCTGTCATAGCCAATTAAAGTAAAGTAAAGTATGTAAAGCATCGAAATATTCATCTGAGACCCAACAAAGTATATATGTATATTTTCTAAATCGATTTAGCCATGTCGGTCCGTTTATCTGTCAAAAGCACGCTAACTTTCGAAGGGATAAAGCCAGACGCATGAATTTTTGCACAAATACATCCTATTAGTGTAGGTCAGTTGGGATTTTAAATGGGTCATATTGGTCTATGTTTTGATATAGCTGCCATATAAACCGATTTCGGATATTGACCTCTTGAGCCCCTAAACGCCGCAATTCTTATCCCATTTGTCTCAAATTATGCATAAGATATTTTGTTATGACTTTCAACGTCTGTGCTAAGTATGGTTCAAACCGGTTTAAAACTTGATGTAGCTCCCATATAAACCGATCTCCTAATTTGACTCTTTAAGCCTCTAGAGGGCGCATTTCTTATGCGATTTGGCTAAACATTATTTTTACGACTTCTCCTATGACCTTCCACATACGTGCCAAATATGGTCTGAATGGGTCCATAACCTGATATAGCTCCCATATGAGCCGATCTCCCGATTTTAATTCTTAAGCCTATAGGGCTTATATTCTTATCCAATTTTTGCTGACATTTTACACAATGACATCTACTATGGTCTCCAACAGCCAAACCAAGCATGTTCCGAATTGGTTGATAACCTGAAATAGCTCCAATAACTTCGCAATTTTTATCCATTATCCTTTGCTTGCCTATAAAGAGATATCGGGGCAAAAAAATGACAAATGAGATCCATGGTAGAGTGTATGTAAGATTCGGCCCGGCCTAACTTTTCACGCTTGTTGCCACTCGATTCGTTGTTGTTGTTGTTGTTGTTGTAGCAGTTTATTGTGTACTATCTTTCGTCTGCTTGATTCTGTTGAGTGTCAAGACCCAGGAACTCCGCGACTAAGATGGGGTGCGTCCACAGGGATCTGGGGGTCTGAGTCGAGTGGGTCTGGCCGGGCAGTTAAACAGGTGACGTGTATCGTGCGGTCCCTGGTTACAATCGGGACATACATCTTGCACGTCGGCATCAATCCTAGCTCTGTGGGAATTGAGACTCGATTCGTTCCCCAAGTCATTGGAAAAAGCTATTTTCTCTTTTTAAAATCAAACAAAACGAAAAAAATGCGGTAGCCCTTACCGATGAAGAACTCCATCGGGTCAATCCGGGTCGTACAACCGGCTGCCATGGGATTGAATACAGCATTGTTAAATTCCGTTTTGCGGCTCCTTTTAAGAAATTATTAAGAGTAACAGCAGTGATACTTTTCTCGTATCAATTAATTCTTTCCTATATAAATTTAAACTCCATGATAAGGGATCTCCTTTTTGTTGCCGAGTCTGAACGGATGCCGCTGAGCGACACCACTCAGTAGAGAAGTTAGCACTGCTGATTACCTAAGCTAGGTTAGGTTTGGAGGGGATATAACCACCGCTGTAAAATTGGTCGCGCTGGGATTTGAACCAGGGAATTCAGCGTCAAAAGCGGACATACTTACCTCCGAGCTACGGTGGTCTCATTGAGAGTAACTTGGTCTCTTCATTTTTCGCCTGCATTTCTTTCTTATTTGCATCCGTCCAAAATGCACGCACTCACATGCTCCAAGGCCTTCATCGTTCCTTAGTTTCCATATGTATTCTCAAAGTGTGTATCGATGTCATCTCCCGTGCCTAAAATACCGCCAAGACTTCCATCTGAAAGACGCTAAAACTGTCAGAAGTCTATATGATTTTCTAACTCGTAAAAAACCTCGCCCAGCTGTCGCTATTCCACTTGGACAGTGCCGTATAAGCCGAAGGTCCAAGGTTCTGCTTTCACCCATGTAAATCTGCCTTATGGGGAGGGGCTGCTCCGCAGGCCATTGAATCAAAATACTTGAATCGCAAAAATATCGTTGATATGTTCCTTAACGGAATGTTCCCAACTAATCTGAAAGTTTAGATAAACAGAATTTTTTGCTACACCGCAACTGAAACCCGACTTATCAAATTTTCCGACATTTTAAATGTGATGGTCCCAATCTGGCTTCAGTAATCTGCCTGCCTCCGTTAGAGCGGTCCATAGTGAATCTACTGAGTTGCTTTGCATACATGGCAGAAATCGGGGAAGGTATTGTCTAACCTCGAGCGATACACACTCTGTCCAAGAGTAACTCTTGTCTCTCTGAACATATTTAAAGGAAAACAAGTAAAAGCGTGCTAAGTTCGGCCGGGCCGAATCTTATATACCCTCCACCATGGATCGCATTTGTCGAGTTCTTTTCCCGGCATCTCTTTTTAGGCAGAAAAATGATATAAGAAACGATTTGCTCTGCTATTAGAGCGATATCAAGATATGGTCCGGTTTGGACCACAATTAAATTATATGTTGGAGACCTGTGTAAAATGTCAGCCAATTCGAATAAGAATTGCACCCTTTGGGGGCTCAAGAAGTAAAATATAGAGATCGATTTATATGGGAGTTGTATCGGGCTACAGACCGATTCAGGCCATAATAAACACGTATGTTGATGGTCATGAGCGAATCCGTCGTGCAAAATTTCAGGCAAATCGGATAATAATTGCGACCTCTAGAGAGGTCAAAATCCCAGATCGGTTTATATGGCAGCTATATCAGGTTATGAACCGATTTGAACCTTATTTGACACAGCTGTTGAAAGTAAGAATAAAATACGTCATGCAAAATTTCAGCCAAATCGGATAGGAATTGCGCTCTCTAGAAGCTCAAGAAGTCAAGTCCCCAGATCTGTTTATATGACAGCTATATCAGGTTATTAACCGATTTCAACCATACTTGGCACAATTGTTGGATATCATGGATGTCGGTTTATATGGCAGCTATATCAAAACATGGACCGATATGGCCCATTTACAATACCAACCAACCTACACTAATAAGAAGTATTTGTGCAAAATTTCAAGCGGCTAGCTTTACAGACGGACGGACGGACATGGCTAGATCGACATAAAATATCATGACGATCAAGAATATATATACTTTATGGGGTCTCAGACGAATATTTCGAGTAGTTACAAACAGAACGACGAAATTAGTATAGCCCCCATCCTATGGTGGAGGGTATAAAACAGACACTTTGGATTTATGGCCTTATTACCTTATTATACCAACTACTAGCTGGCTTAGGGAGGTGCGATATAGAATACTAGATTTGTCCAAAGCCTTTTTTCAAAGGTCGAAAGGAAGATTTCAAACTGAGAGCAAGTCAGACTAGCTCACACTCTCTCACTTATGTCTACCAATTTTGGCTACAATCCCATGGCAGCCGGTTGTATGCACCAGGCCAGTGCCGGAAAGTGTATCGTTTCTGCAGATAAACTGCAACAGACTTCGTGGCAAGATCGATGAGATTGTGGACTTTATGAGTCGGAAGAGCATATTGGTCGCAGCGATCCAGGAGACAAAGCTTACCAACACCTGCAGCTTGCACAGTCGTCACTGTTACAATGTGCTACGTAAGGATCACTCAAGGAATGCAGGTGGGGGATTGACCTTCGTAATACACCATTCCGTTCAATATAGACTTATCTCGCCTGCGCATGGCGTTAGTGACCCCTACATGGAATGCATGGGGAAAGTAGTCAGGTCTGGTACTGCCGAGATAGAGCTGTACAACGTCTACATACCGCCGGTTGGTAGCTGTGTCCCGATTAATGGTCAGGCTAACAACCCCGACGTAAGTAGGTTGCTATCTGGCCATAATCGTCTGGTTCTAGGGGACTTTAATGCGCATCACACGTCATGGCATTCTTCCCTAGGTAAAGACCAGCGTGGCATAGCTTTGGCAGAGCAGATTGAAAGCTCCACGTTTTGCACGGTAAATGGGGATGCCCCCACTAGGATAACGAGGAGGTGCAGCAGCTCGCCAGACATCTCCATTACATCCCCTGATCTCCTGAGTGACGCATCCTGGCAAGCCGTCATCTCTTTGGGGTCAGACCACCTCCCCATAATTCTCACCATCGACCGACCACCCGACTTCATAACCTCTGAGCGCCGGACGTTTATCAATCATAAGAAGGCCAATTGGATTGGCTTCAGAGAGTATACCAATCGCCGCTTCAGTGAACTGCCACCCCCTCTGATGTGCTAGTGGCCGAGAGGAAATTCCGAGACTTCATTAACGCAGCAACCGCTCGCTTTATACCAGCCGGTCGAATACCCCAAGTGCGGCCCAATTTCCCGGCGCAAGCAGTGGTACTCGCAGACGAGCGTGATGGAATTCTTGCTATGGACCCCGCTAACCCCAGAATCAGCGAGCTGAATCTAGAAATAAACAGGGTAGTCAACGAACATAAGCGGAATTTGTGGCTGGAACACTTGGAGCAATGTAACCTAGGCACCGGTGTAGGTAAACTGTGGTCTACTGTGGTCTACTGTTAGGTCACTCTCGAACCCCAGTAGACGGGATGACAGGACCTATGTCGCTTTTGGCGAAATATCCGTGACTGTTAAGTCACTCTCGAACTCCGGTAGACGGGATGACAGGACCTCAGTCACTTTTGGCGAAATAACCGTGACTGATTCGAAGAGATGCGCCAGGTTATTCAACCGTCAATTTATTGTGCATCCCGAGAGAGACAGGGCAAGGAGGAGAGCCATTCGTCGTAGTCGTGGTCTCCGAGCCGATGACCAGCCATCACAATTTACCGTGGGCGAAGTTACGAATGTCATCCGTGGCGCCAAATCATCTAAGGCGATGGGCCCCGACGGAATCTCTACATTGATGTTGAAGAATCTGGATTCACCTGGAGTTAAGTACATTACCACTGTCCTCAACCTGTCTTTGAACACTCTTATAGTTCCCGATGTCTGGAAAATGGGCAGGGTGATCCTGCTACTGAAGCCTGGAAAAGACCCGAGTTTGGAGAGTCGTACAGACCGATCTCCCTTCTCTCGCACCAGTGACAAAGACGCTTGAGGCATTACTCCTCCCGTGCCTCGTAGGAGAATTTCCATTCGTCGAGCATCAACATGGATTTCGAAGACTGCACAGCACAACAACAGTTTTGCATGCCATCACCGCACACATTTGCCGTGGCTTCAATCAGCCCAGGTCATGTAATAGGACGGTCCTGGCATTGGACCTATCGAAGGCATTCGACACGGTCAGCCATGCCAAATTATTTGAGGACATCGCCAACACGTCCGTCCAGCCAGGCCTGAAACGATGGGTCGCGAATTATCTGTGTGGTCGCCAGTCAGTGGAACTTAGGGATAAGAAGAATTTAGAGGATAAGAAACACCGTAGAGTGAAACAGGGGGTTCCCCAAGGTGGGGTGATATCTCCGGCACTGTTTAACCTCTACCTATCCTCCATTCCACCTCAATCTACGATAAAGTCAAAAGTTCTCATGTGGACCACCTCCATCAGGAGACAAAGATCCTACCAGTGCGAAGACATAACTACATGCTGTCTAAGCAGTACCTTTTGGGCTGTTATCGCAGAAACCATCCAAATCATCATCTTGTGGATAGATATCCACCGACCAGAAGCCTTAAGATAGATCTATATGATCTAGAGCGTGAGGTTCAGCGCTACAAGAGAGAACCTCTAGATCAAGCGGATCTAAACAACATACATGCAGACACTGTAGCAGATGCGGTAACTGACTATCGGGTAAATGAGTTCCTGTGTCTTGAAACTCAACAGAATCAAGCAGACGAAAGATAGAACACAATAAACTGCTACAACAACATATTCCCGCTGGGATCGGCCCTATGGACTGGAACGAGTTTACCTATGGACGAGGATCGCTACCTCCATATACAGAATGTGGCTACAACATACATGGGATATATATACACTTTTGTTCATAATTTTATTAAACTTAATAATATTTTTGTACAAAACTTACAAATATGGATCAATATCTTTACTCTGTCGCACCGATTCAGTTTCTGCCCCCACCGCACATGCCATCAAAGCATTGACACTTTGTTCCTCTCCAGCCTTATAAATATAGCCATTGGCTTTATCCACATGGTTGCGTAAGCGTAACATACTTTCCGTGCTGCGAGAATCCAAAAGATGAAATGAAACTAACGCATAATCTTCCACCATAGAGCATATTGCAGCATTGAGTTTTTTATAGCGTCGCAGTGATGGCGTGTCATCCAAAACTTCCAACAAATATTTTAAATCCAAAACATCTGTATAGTAATCTAAGCTGAAATGTAATTTATCCTCATGTTTTTTTAGTAAATCAGCTTTGGATAAAACATTAACATGAGGCAAGCCCATGCGTAACATCATATTTAGGGCCAACAATAAAGTAGAAACAAATTTTGCCGGTTCCGAGCAGTAATGGGAATCGATGAGATTAACAGTAACCAAGTGATAGCCTTCTTTTTCTAATCTTTCAAATACCCTTGAGATAGCAGCGTGATGTGTGTACAGTTCCACTTGTCCGGGACAGTCAAAGAGAAAATATTTGCAACTAGCCGACTGTTTGCGTAATTTTGGTAAGAGCCAATCATCAAAATGGTCCTCTAGAAATTCAGCACAGTACATAAGGGCACCATTGGGTCCTAAATGCATGCTATCCATCACATCTTCCATGGTAATTAGTTCCATGACATCGATACAGGGATTGTAGTCCATATTCTCATTGGCCGGATCCAGATTAACTACTCCAACTTGTCGTCCCAATTCATGGTAAAACTTGAAAGCATTTTGGCAATATGTAGTTTTACCACTTCCTGGCGGGCCAACAATCAATTGGCCATAAAGAGGATTAGTGAATTTAACTTTTGCTGCTGATTGTTGCAACATTTAAAACAAGCCTCCTTTTACACTGTTTTGGAAATAAAAAAAACAAACTATGAAAACAGCTGTGCATGGATTCAAGCTATGATAGAAATTCTAACGGCGTCAAAATTAATTGGAATGGGATTGTGAGTCGACTCATGGTTGAATTAACAACGAGATCAACTATACAACCCTGTGGTGATGGTGGCGCAAATTATCACAAAAGCTGAGTATTCTGTTATCTTTTCAGGTGGAATGCATTACAACTCCATTAAAAAAACCTCGGCGAAACGCTGAAGGAAATAGGTGAAAAAGTAGTAATCTGTTTATAGTAAGGAAAATGGCAAAAAGAAATTTTAGTGGCAACGCTTGACATCATTGTCGGCATCATTTTTGTATTGGTTCCAATGGTTCGTTTTTTCTATTTGTTATTTTATTTATTTGCGGAAAAACCATAAGTGTAGAAAAAAAACGTCTTTTGGTATGAAAATAAAAACAAAACATAACTGTCAAATTCCGTTCGCGACTATTCCGAAAGCGGAATAGAATACCAACCCTAAGCTGTCAAATTTCTGGGCACTTCCTAATTGCATTATCATGTTATTATTTGCATTATCATGTGTAGCAGCCACAAGATCAAAAGATTTATAATTAAAAACGTGTAAAATATAAATTAAAACAATTAAATTAAATTAAAACAATTCCATCAACTGGGCAAGTGAGCCATCCTTGTTAATTCAACCATGAGTTGACTTGTGGGAGCTTCAAAATACATTGGTCGTACAAAGTTTAAGATTTGAGTTAGATTTCAGATTTCAGTCTAGCGGATTCGCCAGCTTATGGCTGGTACTATGTTCGTTTTTCACCGTTGAAAACCCTTCTTTTTTCCATTACTTTTTTAAAACATTACGAAAGTAACAATTTTATTAACATTTTACTAAAAGTAATGAGGGAATGTTCTACTGAACGAAAAATGCAAGTTTTTTTGCTTTAAGACCTTTATCTCAAAAAAGTAATCGGTGAAAAATTTTGCGAAAAACTAATATATTGGGTTGCCCAAAAAGTAATTGCGGATTTTTTAAAAGAAAGTAAATGCATTTTTAATAAAACTTAGAATGAACTTTAATCAAATATACTTTTTTACACTTTTTTCTAAAGCAAGCTAAAAGTAACAGCTGATAACTGACAGAAGAAAGAATGCAATTGCAGAGTCACAAGCTGTGAAAAAATTTGTCAATGCCGACTATATAAAAAATCCGCAATTACTTTTTGGGCAACCCAATAGTACCAAGACATATTAATTTACAGGTAGTGACAGTTGCCCAATAACAAAATATTGAGTACACTATCAGTCAAAATCAGTAAACTCTGATTTTGTGTACGTTACTAGTTCGCGTAATTTTTCGCTGTTTGTGCATGTCATGGTTCTTAACTGTAATATTGGGTTGCCCAAAAAGTAATTGCGGATTTTTTAAAAGAAAGTAAATGCATTTTTAATAACACTTAGAATGAACTTTAATCAAATATACTTTTTTTACACTTTTTTTCTAAAGCAAGCTACAAGTAACAGCTGATAACTGACAGAAGAAAGAATGCAATTACAGAGTCACAAGCTGTGAAAAAATTTGTCAACGCCGACTATATGAAAAATCCGCAATTACTTTTTGGGCAACCCAATACTTTTCTCACTTGTCTCTTCTTTTTTATTTAAATACTTTTTGATCAACAAAATTGAACGATAAAACCAAAAAATTCTAATTCTTATTTATACAAGCAATTTGAATTTTTCAACTGGCGCAGCCGTCGAGTTGCCGCCGTCGAAAAGTCTCGGCTACGGTTACTGAAAACGAACGTCTCATTCGTGAAACATCATCTCGTGTAATAACAACAAGCCCTGCCGGCCGTTCTGCATTTTGTTGTTGTTGTTGTGTTGTGTGTTATACGTATTAAATAATAAATAAAATATATTTTTGTATTAAATATTTGACTGATTTTGTTAACAAACTATTTACAACAATTATGGCTCAGCAGCAGCAACAACCAGCCTATGAAAACAGTGAGTGTTGCACTTCGAATACACACATATATGTAGATGTATATATATATATATATATATATTGCTGCTTAGTGTGAATTATTTCTGTGTAGAAAAATGATACCGATTGAAACAGCTATTTTTATCCATGTATAATGCTGCTGCTGCCACTGCTAAATAAAAATTAGTCATATTGGTGAAATAGGCCAAATAAAAGCAGCAACAGTCAGGGAACAACAACAAACAAATAAAAGTAAAACTTGAAGCGATTTAATTCTATGACCATATATGGATATGACTTTTGTTTTGGCCAGTATTTGGAGGAGGGGTGAGGGGCGAAGGAGGGAAGTGCGGCGACTCCGAACTTTGTTATCTGTTTGCCGGCACTTTTTAAGGACAACCAACCATAGCCCATTAATTAAGCAGATAAAGGTAGCCGGGGTTTTAAAAGTTATCAACTGCCTCCTTACCTCAGGTTTTTGTAACTTGTAAGCCCCACCCTAATGTTAATGTTGCTAGTGGGAGGTTGGTGGATTTCAGAGGGAACAGAAAGAATACCATTAAATTCCTTATGGAAATTTATGTTCTTTGATTTTTATTGTGAATATATATAATTTTTGGGTATTTATAAAATCTAAATACATGTAAGTTTTATAGACTTTATTTAGGGCTTGCCTAATGTTTGAGCAAATAAAATAGAATAAAAATAAATAATAAGTACTACCAACGTCACTTGGTTAAGTTTATAATACTTCTTAGTTGAAAGTTTAATTTTAAAAGGAATTTTCCCATGAGCCAGATTTATGAGCACTCAAATATAAAGATTTGATTGGGTAATACCATCGCCCCTAATAGCTATGTTTTTCTCTTTAAAAATGTCCAACCTTTGTTAGAAAATCAATTGGATCATTGTGAAACACTCCTTCAAATGCATTTGTAAATATCATGCCACCCATCATTGTAATGCTACCCTTGCTCAGCCAACTGATAATTTAATGAAGGGTCATCACTTCACACAGCAACGGGGACATTGAAAAGAAAAGCGAGAAATAAAGTAGAGAAACAAAATCATTTTTAAGTGATTTCCTGCGGTTTTGATTTGGTTATTGTTCGGTATATGTATGTATGTCTGTGGGTGCACTCTTCTCACATGTATCACTTTCCACATTCACTTCCGTTTTGTTAGGCCATATAATTTGTTTGTTGTTGTGTTGTGGGGAAATTGTTCCGCTTGATATTATTGTTGCTGGTGTTGTTTTCAGCCTTAGTAATGCTTTTCCATTTTCTTTTTATCTCTCCTTACAGAATTCATTTATGCAACTTTACCTCGTACACAACGTGGCCAACCCATCGTTTTGGGCTCTGATCCTAAAGGTAAAAATTTCCTTTACACCAATGGCAATTCGGTGATTATACGTAACATTGAGGTAAGTAAAAATGAAGCTGATGCTTCAAAAAAAAAAAAAAATCTTCCAACTTTCCCCCTTCTACTGAAACCAATACACATTTCACTGTGTAAAGTCATATTTCATTGATCGTTAAAGTAATTTATATTTATTCGATTTTGATGTTTCCCTCAAAGCCGGCATAATGTGCAGGATTTGATGGTGTTTTTTTTTTGTATGCCTAACAGAGTAGAGATTTTTGTTTTTTGGGGTATATGTGTTTTATTTTTCAAGAACCGAATGAAAATTAGACAGTTTGGGTTTTTGTGTTTCTTTGTTTGTTTTTTACTGTTGTATCCCCATATCCAAAAACCATACCGCCAACCACCCACACAAATTTCATTTTGTCCGCCTTTACGCGCTGTTTCGCCCGCCTTTAGCCGGTGTTGCGTTGTGTTGTTGTCTGTGAGAGTTGACGTTGTGCTAGAACAGCGCCTGTCTGCTTAACCTAGCCAACACAACACAACAGCTGCCCCACATTTCAGTGAATGTATTAAATGCACAATAACAATTTTCAAATTTAGTACATGCATAGCGTGTATAGATCCCACAAAAATCGCAAGAAAAGTCCAAAAAAACATCTTTGAACTGACTCCAAAATAGTTTTCGAAATTTTGTATTCGTTCCTGCGAAACATCTTTTAATGCATGTGTGTTTCATTAACCATAGACAAGGAATGAAATACTCCTCATTAGTAATGGCATAAAGATAAGTTAAGGCATCATGCAGTGTTTTTACATCATAAAAAACGCGCTGCTTTTGTAGTATTTTTAGAGTAGTTCATTTGCATAACGTGAATGATAACGAAATATTTTTAAGAACTTTATATCGAATTTTGGGATAAAATGTACAATGCGACTTTTACAAATGGGCGCATTGCGCCAGCACGGGATAGCTGTAAGTACCACACAGGCTGGATCATTGATGTCCAATCTGTGCGGTGTTTATTGCTGTCTCGAGAGAAGTTTAGCTGCAAGCTACCGGGCGCGTCCACAGGTTGCGGATAGTGGAATGCTCCATACGGGGTAGCTGCAATGGCAGTCCCGGACAATCAGCGGTATCGAGCGGGGAGTCTCAGTGAGAGGACGGGCGGCACCGGCGATCGGTTGCAGAGACCGGAACGAGCTTGCTCACCTACAGGATCTTGACGAGGATCGAGGTGGCGATCCTCGTCAAGTTCCTGAAAATGTGGCTACAAGATCTATGAAAATTTGGCTACAACAACAACTAATAAAAAAAAACGGCAGAATGATTAGTCACTCACCTTGTCATATCGAGCATCATAGACAGTCAGTATTTGTGCAAAAGCCGTTGCCGCCCGTCCTCTCCCTGAGACTCTCCGCCCGATACCGCTGATTGTCCGCGACTGCCATTGCAGCTACTCCGTATGGAGCATTGCACTATCCGCAACCTGTGGACGCGCCCGGTAGCTCGCAGCTAAGCTTCTCGTGGTGTTGCCCGGCCTCTCACTGAGACTCTCCGCTCGATACCGCTGATTGTCCGCGACTGCCGTTGCAGCTGCTCCGTATGGAGCATGCCACTATCCGCAACCTGTGGACGCACTTTTTTTGTAGTATCCTGATTCTTGGAATAAACATTTTTTATTTTTATTTTTACTTAACCGATAATAGGGCTTACTATTTAGATTAGAATAAAATTATTGGGTTGCCTAAAAAGTAATTGCGGATTTTTTAAAAGAAAATGTAAATGCATTTTTAATAAAACTTAGAATGAACTTTAATCAAATATATAATTGCCATTTTGTTCGATAACCTTTTGCCATCTTCATGGCAAATTTAGTATTCCACGCTCATAGAACTTCTGGCCTTTATCTGCAAAAAACTGAACCAAGTCCGATTTTATAGCCTCATCATTGCCGAAAGTTTTACCATTTAAGGAGTTCTGCAAAGATATAAATGGAAATAAATGGTAGTCTGATGGTGTAAGGTCAGGGCTATATGGTGGATGCATCAAAAGTTCCCAGCCAAGCTCACTCAGTTTTTGGCGAGTGACCAAAGATGTGTGCGGTCTAGCGTTGTCCTGGTGGAATATGACACCTTTACGATTGACCAATTCTGGTCGCTTCTCCTTGATGGCTGTATTCAAATTGTCCAATTGTTGACAGTAAACATCCGAGTTAATCGTTTGGTTCCTTGGAAGCAGCTCAAAATATACCACACCCTTCCAATCCCACCAAACAGACAGCATAACTTTCTTTTGGTGGATATCAGCCTTTGAAGTGGTTTGAGCTGGTTCACCATGCTTGGACCATAATCGTTTTCGACTAACGTTGTTGTAAACAATCCATTTTTCATCTCCAGTTGTGATTCGTTTTAAAAACAGATCGAATTCATTGCGTTTAAGGTGCATATCACAAGCGTTGATTCGGTTTGTTAAATGAATTTCTTTCAATACATGTGGTACCCATATTAAAATTGACGCCAAATAAACAAATGTAAAAAAAATTTCGCGCACTTTTTTTCTAAAGCAAGCTAAAAGTAACAGCTGTTAACTGACAGATGAAAGATTGCAATTACAGAGTCACAAGCCGTTGAAAAAATTTGTCAACGCCGACTATATTACTACTCTATTACCGACAATTACTTTTTGGGCAACCCAATATTTTTATGTTGCTAATATTAGCATAATAAACAAATTAATAAAATAAATAAATTAGGCATGAGGGATTGTTATATCTTTCAACAACTGTGCTAAATATGGTCAAAATCGCTTCATAATCTGATGTAGCTCCCATATAAACCGATCTCGGATCTTGACTTCTTGAGCCGCTAGTGGACGTAAATATTATCCGGTTCGGCTAAATTTTGCAAGAAGTGTATAGATTTGACTACTAATAACTGTGTCAAGTATGGTCAAAATCGATTCATAACATAATATAGCTCCAGTATTAACGAATCTCTCGGTTATACTTTATGAACTCTAGAGGGCGCAATACTTATCCGATTTGTCTTAAATTTAGCATGAGAAGTTTTATGTTACAAAAAAAACCCTCAGGCCCTTGCCAATGAAGTCCTCACTGTACAACAACAACATTAAAACTTCCAAAAACTGTGCTAAGTGTGGTCAAAATCGGCTCGTAACTGGATATAGCTCCGTAATTCTTATCCGATTTGTCTGAAATTTACCATGAGATGTTTTTTATGACTTCCAGCAACTGTGCTAAGTATGGTCAAAATCGGTTCATAACCTGATAAAGTTCCCATATAAACCTATCTCGGAGCTTGACTACTTAAGTCTCTAGCGAGCGAAGTTCTAATCCGATTTCGCTGAAAGTTTGCACATTGACTTCTGCTGTAGTGTCCAACATTCCTATCCATTATAAAGAGATGCCCGACAAAGAACTGGAGGGTATATAAGATTCGGCCCGGCCGAACTTAGCATGCTTTTACTTGTTTTTCAAATAAAAAACGTCATTGATTTTACTTCTATTTAGAATAGAAAGCAGAATAATTTTTTTTTAAGTTAAGGCGTATGTGGTGTGCTATAAATACATTGGACAGGCTACGGGGATCGCGATTTCGAAGCTGGCTATTGTGTGTTGCTGATGCTAGATGTTCTTTTTGAGTAGAGATATTGGCGGTTGGTGGTTTCTTTTCTTTCTGCGCTCGAAGAAAGGTTCACTGATGTGATCCAATGTTCGTCTAAAAGAGGTATGCACTAAGAAGTGAGTAGGTGGAAGCATGTTATCTTTTCGGGGCTCACAGGACTGATGATGAAACTTTGGTCAGCTGCGAATTGGTTGAACATTCTTTTTAACATATTTTGCCACATATAATCTTTGCACGTTATAACAGGTCCTTGTTAATTCATACGAGATCCCCCTTAAAGGTATAGCGAAAGTTTGCCTTGATTTAATATAGATTTAAATTTGTTGTTGTTGTTGTAGCCACTTGTATGTGGAGATAACGATCATCGTCAAGCTCCGTTGGTGAGTAAGCACGTTCCTGCTGCTTTTTAATGCATACTCAAGGTATTTCTGTTTTTGACTTAAATTATTAATCGATATTTCGTACATGGAAATCGTGTTTTGTTTCTCATTTACGTATATCATATAAAAATTTCTTTGAAATTCTGTGTTTTGAAAAAATATTATTGAAATTTTGTGTTTATAACAAATCTTTGAAATTTTGTTTTTAGAAAAAAATGCAAAAATGCGAAATTTAATCTTTAGAAAAAATCTCATCGAAATTTTGTCTTCAGAAAAAGGTTATATAAATATCAATCAATAAAATTTTTTCTTCAAAAATCTGTATTGAAATTTTGTGCTTTATTAAAATTTTGTCTTTAAAAAGTTTCATAGAAAATTCTTTAGCAAAAGGGCATAACATGTCACCCCATTAACGCCTGGCCCTTGTCCGATTTTAAAGAAATTTCATATGTTCATTATTTGAAGCATCGAAGTAGTAATTTTCTTCAATTTGTTTAACAAAGTTAAAAAAAGAAATTAAAAAACTTTTGAAAAAAAATTCAAAACAAAAATTATTTTTATTTCCTAAGCCACTATGTTTTTACAGCAAAAAAAGTATTTGTTTGTTTCTCTTTCGTGCTCAATGATCGGAGATTTTCTTGGCAAATGGAAAAGGAAAGCCAGAGATAGCAACACACACCAACTACTATGCGGCGCGTTTCGTCTTTGGTTAGAAGACTTTTCAACCATATTAGTTGTGATGGCTTCAAGGGCCGTACGTTGCTATATTGCATTTGTATTGGATTTATTGCGAAAACGCCTCTATGATACAATTACCACGTGAACCGAGCTCGACAACCCTGTCTACTAGCTGTACTTTTTCCCAATGCACACGGAGTAATAGCGAGAGCCGTTACCGTTGTCTAGCGTTCGAAACCATCAATAAAACTTCCAACAGATGCACAGAATCATGAGCACCATGATAGTGTAATTGTCGCAGAAAAAAAATCTGTCATTACACGAAAACACGTGCATTGGGAAAAAGTAGTAGGCTTATCGCCATAAATTTATTTGTATACCCTGCACCACCACTGTGGTACAGGGTATTATAGATTTGTGCATTTGTTTGCAACGCTAAGAAGAAGAAGAGCTAGACCCATTGATAAGTATACCGATCGACTCAGAAGCACTTTCTGATTCGATTTAGCCATGTCCGTCTGTGAGTCCATGTATTCTTGTAATCAAAGTGCAGGTCGTATTTGTTGACCGATTGTCAGGAAATTTTGCACATGTCACTTTTTTGGCCCTGGGACAAAGGCTATTGATTTAAAAAAAACGGTTCAGATTTAGATATAGCTCCCATATATATCTTTCATCCGATATGGCTTTTTAAGGCTGTAGAAGCCACAATTTTCGTCCGATCTTTACAAAATTTGGCATTGGGTATTTTATTTAAGGTCTACATATGTGTAAAAATTTCATAAAAATCGGTTCAGATTCAGATATAGCTGGCATATATATCTTTCATCCGATTTGGCTTTTTAAGGTTGGTCCGATCTTTAAAAAATTTTGCATGAGGTGCTTTATTTGACGTCTTCATTTGTCTGCAAAATTTCATAAAAATCGGTTTAGATTTAGATATAGCTACCATATATATCGTTCATCCATTATGGCCTTTTAAGGCTGTAAAATCCACAATTTTCGCCCGATTTCACATGAGACGTTTAAATTGACGTTCCAATACGTGCGCAAAATTTCATAAAAATCAGTCCTAGTGTAGATATAGCTTCAATGTGTATATTTCATCTGATATGGACTTTTATGGTAGTAAAAACCACAATTTTGGTCACATCTTAATGACGCATACTTAATGACGTCAATCTCTATTTGACGCCCCAGTATGTGTCATTAAAATTGGCACAGGTTTCAATATGGTAGGAAAATCTTACAAGGTTCTAAATTGCTATTTCAATTTGTATCCAAATTAAAGTCTGACTTGATTTCGAGATGAGTTCTACATATAAAAAGTACTACAGGCACTAGGTGGTGTAGGGTATTATATAGTCGGCACCGCCCGACTTTTGCCTTTCCTTACTGGTTTAATATAGAAACCATCAAATGCAACAATACACCTAAACGGTTTGCAGAATTTCCACTCTAAGAATTTTGAAAAAAAAATCTTGTTTGATTTTTTTGGATATAAAAAATTGCCGAATATTGAAAACTTGCAACCGTTTTTTGAATAAGCCAAGTTTTCTCGCAGTTTGAAGTAGAACTGGCAAACTATCGATAATCGCAACATTCGATATTTTCGATAGTTTTTATAATAAATATCAATAGTATCGATACTATCGTTATTTTCCCATCTCCTATATTTTAAACGAAAATGAGGACTAAAAATCAGAAGATCGACTTATGTAGAAGCAATTTCAATGCACAGACTAAATAAAACCAAGATTAATAAATTCAGTTGGAAGTCATGAGAGAAATTATTGTACAAAATGTTAGCATAGCCGGATGCAAATTGCGTCCTCTATAGGCGGAATGCATCTTAAAGGATAGATTTAGTGTCGCATCACTTATTATACCCTCCACCATAAGATGGGGGGTATACTAATTTCGTCATTCTGTTTGTAACTACTCGAAATATTCGTCTGAGACCCCATAAAGTATATATATTCTTGATCGTCGTGACATTTTATGTCGATCTAGCCATGTCCGTCCGTCTGTCCGTCCGTCCGTCCGTCTGTCTGTCGAAAGCACGCTAACTTCCGAAGGAGTAAAGCTAGCCGCTTGAAATTTTGCACAAATACTTCTTATTAGTGTAGGTCGGTTGGTATTGTAAATGGGCCATATCGGTCCATGTTTTGATATAGCTGCCATATAAACCGATCTTGGGTCTTGACTTCTTGAGCCTCTAGAGTGAGCATTTCTTATCCGATTGGGATGAAATTTTGCACGACGTGTTTCGTTGTAATATCCAACAACTGTGCCAAGTATGGTTCAAATCGGTCCATAACCTGATATAGCTGCCATATAAACCGATCTTGGGTCTTGACATCTTGAGCCTCTAGAAGGCGCAATTCTTATCCGATTGGAATGAAATTTTGCACGTCGTGTTTCGTTATTATATCCAACAACTGTGCCAAGTATGGTTGAAGTCGGTCCATAACCTGATATAGCTGCCATATAAACCGATCTTGGGTCTTGACTTCTTGAGCCTCTAGAGTGCGCAATTCTTATCCGATTAAAATTAAATTTTGCACGACGTGTTTTGTTATTATATCCAACAACTGTGCCAAGTATGGTTCAAATCGGTCCATAACCAGATATAGCTGCCATATAAACCGATCTTGGGTCTTGACTTCTTGAGCCTCTAGAGTGCGCCATTCTCATCCGATTGAAATGAAATTTTGCATGAAATATTTCGTAATGATATCCAATAACTGTGCCAAGTATGGTTGAAATCGGTCTATAACCTGATATAGCTGTCATATAAACAGATCTGGGGATTTGACTTCTTGAGCTTCTAGAGGCCGCAATTCCTATCCGATTGGGCTGAAATTTTGCATGACGTATTTTATTTTTACTTTCAACAACTTTGTCAAATAAGGTTCAAATCGGTTCATAACCTGATATAGCTGCCATATAAACCTATTTGGGATCTTGACTTCTTGACCCCTAGAGGTCGCAATTATTATCCGATATGCCTGAAATTTTGTACGACGGATGCTCTCATGACCATCAACAAACGTGTTTATTATGGTCTGAATCGGTCTATAGCCCGATACAGATCCCATATAAATCGCTCTCTCTATTTAACTTCGTGAGCCCCAATGGGCGCAATTCTTATACGAATTGGCTGAAATTTTACACAGGTCTCCAACATATAATTTAATTGTGGTCCGAACCGGACCATATCTTGATATCGTTTTAATAGCAGAGCAACTCTTTTCTTATATCCTTTTTTGCCTAAGAAGAGATTCCGGGAAAAGAACTCGACAAATGCGATCCATGGTGGAGGGTATATAGGATTCGGCCCGGCCGAACTTAGCACGCTTTTACTTGTTTTTGTTTCATTTTGCCAGCTCTAGTTTGAAGGCCCATTCGTTCGAACGCTACCTGTTGAACGGACGAATGTATGTATTGTATATGGCTAGATCGACATAAGATGTTGAGACGATTGAGAATATATATACTTTGTAGGGTCGAAGATAAATGTTTCGAGGTGCTACAAATTAAATGGCGATTTTCCATTCCCCCATTTATGGTAATGGGTATAAAAAATAAAGAATTTTTTAGTGCCCGGAGTCGGAATTGGAGTGGAGCTATTGTTCTGGTGTCGAAGTCGAGTGAAAATTGCTCGTCGTCATCAGGAGAAGCTCAGCTATGAGCTACCGAGCGCATCCACATGTTGCGGATAGTGGGATGCTCGATATACGAAGTTGTTGTAACTGCTGTCGCGAACAATCAGCGATATCGAGTGGAGAATCTCACTGAGAGTGCGGGCGTCGCACAGTGTTGCCCCGGTGGATAAAAATGCAATAATCGAAAAATTGAAAACATTGGATAAATGAAACAAATTTTTTGAATTTTGCGGTTTTCAAATAAGCGGATTCGACTGCATCTTGTATAATTCCCAAAATCTTTGTGTAACAGACATGAACATATGGTTAGTACCGTTAGTTTTAAATAGGAGGCAAAAATAAAGCAAGAATTGTCAAAATTGAAATTTTAAGCAGAGTGGATCTAAAATAGATTGACTTGGATAACCCTAATTCTTTTTCAGTGTTCTTCAGAGAAGTGTCCTGAATCAAAAAAAGCTAAATTTCAGCCTCACAATCTTGCATCAATTCATTATTTTGGATTATTTTGTAAAAACTTCTTTAAATTGGGATTCTAGCATATCAAAATATTCTACAAAAATTCTACTATGGTCCTCTGAATACACAAAAACTTAACTTAAACACCGGAAATCAGACAAACGGAAAACACAGTTCAGGGATAATGTCGTAAGTTAAAGTAACGCCTTCTAAAGGCTTAAGAACTCAAATCAACAGATTGGTTTATATATGGGAGCTATATAAGGACCATACTTGGCGGAGTTTTTGAGAGTCAAAGCAGAAGTCATTATGTCATTTCAGCGAAATCGGGAAATAATTGCACCATTTGGAGGCTCAAAATGTTAAATCGGGAGATCGGTTTATATGGGAGTTATATCAGCTTATAGGCCGATTTAGACCATACTTGTGGTAATTGTTGAGACCCCTCGAGGCTCAAGAAGTTAAATCGGGAGATCGTTTTAAACTGGAACTATGTCAGATTATAGAGCGGTTTGGATTATACTCCACTTTTTTCTATATTACACTCGGAAATACCTCTGCAAAATTTTAGAGCTCTATGTTAACTCTATTTTTGTCGAATGCATACAAACGCATAAGAGGCGACACTGTGCGCCGACTACTCATGCTAAATACTGAGTGCTTATGATACTTGCTAAAACAAGGGGAGTTATTGGCGCCTTTATATAGCCAGTGGCCATAACGTTCCTGCGGCGATCGGTCCTATGGACCGGAACGAGATTTCTTAACCGTGTGAGCTTGCCGAGGATCGCTACCTCCACATACCAACGTGGCTACAACAACAACATAGACATTATTTCTACACACAGCAAAAGCAGTGTAAACATCATTCCAATTTGAATGAGTTTTTATTATTTCCCTTTAATTATCAAGCCTTTTATGTTATTAAATATTTATCTTTTTAATATATTGTTTCTGTATATGGCAATAATGATGATGTTGACTCATAATATGTACATTAATAACATGGCATAGAAACTTTTATATCATCGAATATCAATTCAATTATCTAAACGAAGTTGCGTTTGATTTAAAAAGTATTTTTTTCATATACCCTTTTGTTTGCGAGAAATGCGTTGTTCGTTCATTCATAAGTTACAGGGAACGCTAGTGATTAGAATTAGTTCAGCTTACATGCAGTATTAACCTCCCCAGAGTTGTGGTCACACTCAATTGATTTCCTTTTAACTATGCCATTGTTTGGATGTTATGTTATACCGGTTAAATATCTATCATGCGCCCATTCATTCACTTTTACCATATCGAGCAAAGCGTTACGCTACGCTTATCTCTTATCATTTTTGTGTGTGCATTTGATATTCAACAAACATATTTATAACCATGCAAACAATTATATATGTACATACATATACTCGTATACATATGTATTTATTTATATATATTGTTTTCGTTTCATTTCATTTTGTTTAATGGTTTGTGTGCATATTTTTTATATATCCCATAGAATCCCGCTATTGCTGATGTTTACACGGAACATTCATGTGCTGTCAATGTAGCCAAATATTCACCAAGTGGTTTCTATATTGCATCTGGAGGTGAGTAATGAAACAGTTGGACTATGTATTCAATAATATGATATGTGTACAGTGATGGAAAAAATAATAGTGTCAACACTAAGAATAATGTTGTTGTTGTTGGAGGCCAACGTTGCGTAGAGATTGGCATGTCCGCATATGACGCTGAATGCCCTGTTCGAATCCTGGCGAGACCATCAAAAAAATGTTCAGCGGTGGTTTTCTGCTTCCTAATGCTGGCAACATTCGTGAGGTACTTCGCCATGTAAAAACTTCTCTCCAAAGAGGTGTCGTACTGCGGCGTGGCTTACGGACTCGGCTATAAAAATGAGGTCCCTTATCATTGAGCATAAAATTGAATCGAACAGCTCTCATTGATACGTGAGAAGTTTGCCCCTGTTTCTTAGTGGAATTTTCATGGGCAAAAGTTGCAATTTGCAGTTGTTGTTGCTCTTATAGGCGAGCAAGCTCGTTCCGGTATATACGACCGTTGCAGCTATTCCGTATGGAGCATTACACTATCCGCAACCTGTGGACGCGCCCGGTATCTCCCAGCTAAATTTCTCGTGACATCATCACACCACACAGATCGCACCTCAATGTTCCAGCCTGTGTGGTGTAAGAAATTATGGTAACTTCTCTTGAACCTGTTGATATAAGGCTAGATTGGGTTGAAAAGAGGAAGCGGATATTTACCAAGACAAGCATTTTTTATATTTTTTTTTGCTATTATCACCAAAACGACTGATTTAGTGGAAAACTTATAAAATTAAAAATTGTTGTTTCGAAATCCAAAAAATTCATAAAAAATTAATTAATATTATTAAAAACAAATTTTAATTAAAAATAGCTCTAAGCGGTTATTTTGACCGGTTTAATCTTTCTAGTGTTAATAAGCCCCATGCCACCATGGACATACACCTAAGGCAGTAATCGGCTTGTTGCGCGCTCTAAATACTAAAAAGTAACCTCGATATTAAATATTATTTCGCATTTAATTCACGGATGTTCGTTATAGAGAATTTTTCGATGAATTAACTTGGAAAAAATACAATAATAGGAACACTAGGTTGTACACTCAATTAACCGTTATTTGATTATCCATGATCTTTCAAATAAACGAACAATTGATGACACATATTCATATAAATAATCGAATAATTTAAAACGTTTAATCGATTTATCGTTTGGATGTTAAAAGTAAAGCTTAAAAACATAGGAATTGCTTCATTTGTCCATAGCTGGCCAAAATGTCATCCGTTTCGGATGGGAATTTTTTGCTTTAGTTCAAAAAGGAAGATCAAATAAATCCGATTCATTTGTCCTGTTTACAATTCAAAACACCATACAGATATGAGATATATTTGAAGGAAAAGATCTCAAAAAATATCCCAAAATATATATAATTTCGATAAATCGGTTAATCGACAACTTTTTTGGCCTTGTTCGACTAATCGTTGAACTTTGATATCCCAATAAACAATTAATCGAATAATCAAAAAATGCAAACAAATGTACACCCAAAGGAAACTTGTTAAAACACTGTAATTACTTGTGATTTGTCTTATTTTTGTAACTTAAAAGCTAAAAGGAGAGAAAGTAAATGGAAAGCAGGCTTTGTTGAAATATTTGTCCCGCAAAATAAGCATTGCAAACTGGGGCAAACTTCTCACATATCATTGAGTGCTGTCCGATTCAAATTTTAAGCTCTATAATAAGGGCCTCCTTTTTATAGCCGAGTCCGAATGGCTTGCCGCAATGCGACACCTCTTTGGGGAGAAGTTTTAACATGGCGTAGTACCTCACAAATGTCGCCAGCATTAGGAGAGGGTAACCACCGCTGAAATTTTTTTTCTGATGTTCTTGCCAGGATTCGAACCCAGGCGTTCTGCATCATGCTAACCTCTGCGGTAAGGTGGCCTAAAGCATTAGCACCTAAAAATGGTTTACGCAACTGAAGAAAAGGAAAAAGTGATTTAAAAATTAAAGAAAAAAATCATATAAAAACCATAAGGGAATGTCAAATCTTTGTTTTTTTATGCCCCAAAGGTTTTCAATAAAATTTAAGTCCCACGATTGCGATAGGCCAACTGAATTCACCGAAAAAATCACCATAACTAGCACCCGTGAATTAAATGAGATTTGATATCAAGTTCAACGTTCAAAATTCAACAAGTCTACGAATAATCAGGTTCCGCCTGTAACAGAAGTAAAACCCTGTTTTCTAACTCTCTTCGTACAATATTATTTTCAGTAACGGTTGTACCTATTGCTTTTCTGGGGATTGCTTAGCCCACCCCCAGAGGCCTTCCTACGCTTATGCCAAGATGGCAGGCTTGAATAGTTTTCACCAGAGCTGCAGAGTCGAATCCGAGCTTTTAATTGTTTTCAAAATTTTTTTTTTAAATAAAATTTAAAAAAAATGTAAAAATTAAAAAAAGAATAAAAATATCTCTTTGTATTTCCAATTCCATTTAGCGAAGAAAAGTTGATTTTAATGACTTTGACTTAAAACTACATTTGAATTCAAGAGTAGTAAGCTTATCGCATCAATTTTTTTTAATATAATCAAATGTAAAAAGACTCTTAAACGGTTTTCAGAAATCTTACTCCTAAGAATTTTGAGATTTTTTATTTTTTGGGCTATAAAACATTGCCGACTTTCGACAAGTCATTTTTCTCCCAAAACAAGAACTTATATGATGGAAAATTTTGTTTCCCTTTCATTCGTCCACTGTACGTCAATTCAAGTTTCATTAGAGAACATCTTTCCTAACTGCAGCTAAAATTTCTTTAAAGACAGTTATATTTTTGGGTAATTTTCTACCCATTTGATGTTAATGGGTTAAGTCAGTCTACTTATATTCGTTCATTGCAAAATTGTGGTATGAAATATATAGAAGGGTGCTATATCTAAATCTAGATCAAATTGGATGATATTTGATTGCATATTGCGGCATCGAATAGAAAATTTTGAGCCATTTTATGTAAAGAACAAACTAATATTGTGGCTACTGCAGCCTTAAAAGGCCATAGCGGATGAGAGATATATATGAGAGCTATGTCTAAATCCTCACCGATATTGAAGAAATTTTGCGCACATATTGGGACATCAAATAAAACACCTTATGCCACATTTTGTAAAGATCGGACTAAAATTGTGCCTACTACAGCCTTAAAAGCCCATATCGGATGAAAGATACAGATTGGAGCTAGATGGATAGACGGAAAAATAAAGTATTCTAAAGCGCGTAAAATGAGATCTAGATCGATGGTTTGCACCAATTTGTATTGCACGTATACTGCAAAAATAACTTCCGTTACGAAAATGTTAAACATGTGCTGTTTAAATTAATTGTTTCTCATTTAAGCATACTATCCTATCAAAATTTAACGTGTGTGTGCAAAATAATTGGTACAATTCTGGTTTCCAAACGGAAAACTGCAAAATTGGAAATACGAAGTCACAATGCAGCCAAATTGTGTTCTAACTGCTTTTTAGTAACATAACGATCCCTTGTGCTTATTAAGGGCTTCGTTGACCCTAGGCATAGAGTCGGTTCAGTTCTGAACTGAAATGGGTAACCAAAATTCATCTGAACTGGACTGACGTATTCGCCTTATTTGAGTTTTAATAATATTCCAAACATTTTTAATCGAATTTAGATTCTGAGACTTTATGAGCCACCTCAGGACAGATATTTTATTGCTTCTATACCAAGATTGTCTGAGTTAGACGTGTGCTTAAGGCTATTGTCCAGTTGGAAAATTGAACTGGCTAGCTTTTAGTCTCCAGATAATGTAAGAATACAATTCCGTAGAATTTTAACGTTATTTGTAAGATTTACGATGCCCTCTATACTACAGACGGGGCTCACTCCATTAGAAAGAAACATTCCACAAACTTACATATTTCGACCGACATGTTTGACGATTTATACGGTGCACTTGGGGTTCGCTGTGGTTTAGGCGGTTTTATTACAAGATCTCATCCCTTGAAAAATCTGTTTTGACAACATATACGTCGGTTTTATACATAAACGTTCAAGAATTAAAGTTTTTCAAAGAATCGAAGTTCCAACTTTAATATTTACCAAAGTTTTGTTTTTTTGTTTAGACGAGGAAAAATTTTTTTCTGATCGTTCTATGCATCGCCTCACAATTTTCGGTTTCTTGACAAAGGTTTCTGGCTTGGTTATGCATTTTGCAGCCTTTTCCATCCGAATTTTCGGAACTGTAAGCAATTCAGCGACTTTCCGATAATAATTTCCCATGTTTAGTAGTTTTGCATATATTTTCCTGTTACAGGGTCACAGTCTCCGATCTGACCAGGTTACATGTAAAAAATTCAATTTCTCCGATTTCCCATTTCTCCGATTTCTCATTTCTCCGAAAAAATAACAGCTTTCTATTCAATTTGAGTAACAACTGTTAATGAATTCTTTAAAATTTTTAAACGAATTGTCGTTAGGTAGGGTTAAAAAGAGGGTGTGGATATTTATCCGCCCCATGCCACTATGGACATACACCTAAGCCAGTAATTGGCTTGTTGTGCGCTCCAAATACTAAAAAGTAACCTCGAAAAAAATTTAAGTTAGGAATTCCGTGCTACTTCTAAAATTCCTAATTGATTCCATACCACTCCCCTAAGTTGGTTCATGTCTGGTATTGTGTCCCCACCTAAGTACCGGTGCAATGACATAGGAAATGCTTCAATGTCCCATTATTTTCCCCATATGCCCGATTTTGCGAATTGCCTTACTGTCCCTATTATTTTGCACAATCTAAAATGAACATTTTGCAGCAATAGTGCTTTTTTGTGAAATATGAGTACATGTTTGATATATTCTTTATTTATTTTTATTTATTTATTTCATTTCATGCAATGCGAAGCCATCAGGCCTATAAATAATCACACTATGCATAAGACGTACTTTTTCTAACATAAGTTAAAAAACTACTCAATTCTTAATTCTTCTTAACGGGAGTTGTCTTTGCTACATTATTCTCTACATTCATTAAAAAATGCTATAAACCATCGATTTGTGCGTCTATCCGCTGTCCCTATTTTTTGCCCATAACTGTATATCTGAATCTGAACCGATTTCAATGAAACTTTGCACACTTGTTGGTACGTCAAATGAAGCGCCTTTTGTAAAAATCGAATTAAAATTGTGGCTTTTACAAACTTAAAAGTCCATATCGGATGAAAGATATATATGAGAGCTATATCTAAATCTCAAACGATTTTATTCAAAATCAAAAGCATTCGTCCTTGGACCAAAAAAAGTGACTTGCCCAAAATATGACCACAATCAGACAACAAACGCAACCTGTATCTTGATCATAAAAATACGCGACAGACGGACATAGCTAAATCGAATCAGTGCTTCTAAACCGATCGATATACCAATCAATGGGTTTAGCTCTTCTCCTTTTTAGCATTGTAAACAAATGCAAAAAGTTATAATACCCTGTACCACAGTGTAGGGTATAATCGTAAAATTCAAATTTTTTCAAAATGTTCTTTATCAATATTTGTCACAAAAAGTTCTATGAAATCCAAATATCTATTTTCAAATGACCATCATGTCCATTACCCGTCCGAATTACACAATTTGATATATGAGACCATTACTCTAAATGGGCGATATTAATAAATGTGTACCAATACATTTGTAGATGTGCAAAAGGACCAGGTGTTTTCGAAACAATTTTATAAATAAAGAAAAAATCGTCTGAATATATGATTCAAGTATACATTTTTGGAATATTAATCATACATTATTATGGCTTGCTGTGTAAAGAGTTACGTTTATTCGTTTTAGAAGGGATTGTCTAAAGTATTGTCATTTATTTTTAGTTATCAAATATTTAATTTAATCTGCTATAGATATATAGATAACTTTATCTTACGAATAGAGACTTGATTAGCAAAGAACGGAAGTAAAGGCTATAAAAAATGTTTATTGAAATCTTATCAGTGTAATGAATTAATTTGCGCATTTTCATTTAATATTGGTTGCAGTTTGTTAGAAGTGCTTGCTTTCATTTCTTTGTGAAACTTAATAAAACTTTCAACGATGGTAGCTAGTGATTCATCTATTTCACGCTCTAACTCAGTTTTGTATACCATAAGTCATCAGCAGCATGTATGACTAAATTTCTCAAGCTAAGATCTTGCTAAACTACATCAAAAGACAGCAAAACTAAGAAATGGCACACACGATTTAACGATTATTTCAAAAATTTGCATTTTTCTTTCTTTTTTATAGACCAATCTGGTAAAATTCGCATTTGGGATACAGTAAATAAGGAGCACATTTTGAAATGTGAATATCAACCCATTGGGGGCCCCATCAAGGATATTGCCTGGTCACAAGACAATCAACGCATAGTGATTGTGGGTGAGGGCCGTGAACGTTTTGGCCATGTATTTATGACTGAGACTGGTACTTCGGTGGGTGAAATTAGTGGGCAATCGAAACCCATTAACTCATGTGATTTTCGTCCTGCCCGCCCTTTCCGTATTGTAACAGGTATGTTATTCAAATTGGTTTGCTGAAAAAAAAAAACTTAAATTTATTCATTTTTACAGGCAGTGAAGATAACACCATTGGCGTTTTCGAGGGACCACCCTTCAAATTCAAAATGACCAAACAGGAACATTCACGTTTCGTGCAAGCCGTTCGCTATTCACCTGATGGCAAATTCTTTGCGTCAGCTGGTTTTGATGGCAAAGTTTTCATATATGATGGTGCCACCTCAGAGCTTGTGGGTGAAGTTGGTAACCCAGCTCATAAGGGTGGTGTGTATGCTGTGGCCTGGAAGCCTGATGGCACACAATTATTGACCTGTTCTGGTGACAAAACATGTCGTTTGTGGAATGTTGAAACCCGCGAAATGATTACTGAGTTTCCTATGGGCAACACTGTGGATGATCAGCAGGTGTCTTGTCTTTGGCAGGGAGAACATTTGTTGACTGTTTCGCTGTCTGGTCATATCACCTATTTGAATGTTAATGATCCCTCGAAACCTTTGCGCACCATTAAGGGTCACAATAAACCCATAACAGTTTTGGGTTTGAGTGATGATCGTAGCACAATCTATACAGGAAGTCATGATGGTGTGGTTACCAAATGGAATTCAGGAAGTGGCGTCAATGATCGTGTTGCTGGCACTGGTCACGGCAATCAGGTATGTATTCTAGAAATAAAATGCGGGAAATTGGTAGAAAGTCTCAAATTTATAAAGATTGGTACGCGAGCAGTATAAAAACCCAAACCATCTCGGAATCTCATTATTGATTATCAGGCATATAGATGAAGTAGAATTAGAATACTTCTCCCCAAAGAGGTGTCGTACTTTGGAGCGCTGTCCAGATTCGTCCATAAAAAGGAGGTCCCTTATCATTGAGCTTAAACTACGATTGGACAGCACCCATTGATGTGTGAGAGTTTTGCCCCTTTTCCTTAATGGAAAGTTTATTAGCAAATTTTTAGAATAAGAATATCTGGTACGAAATCTTTATTTAGCAATGTACACTCATGTGATATCTGAAATAGGGAAACGGATTGGGTGTTGTCTATTTGCAAGCCTCAAAACTAGAAGGCCAAGACGAATATCTTATTTATTCCCGTTCGCAAATATTTTACGCGTCCCTCGACTTAGCTTGAGTAGATTTTATTTATGGCAAAGCATAAATGCACATGTACTGCCCTGCCAGACCCACTCGACTCAAACCCAGATCCTTCTGGCCGCAACCCATCTTAGTCACAGAGTTTCTGAATCTTGATATACAACAGAATAAAGCAGACAAAAGATAGAGCACAACACACTGCTACAACAACAACAACCGGTGTCACAAAACGCTGAGCGCATTTAAAGACGTTCGCGTAATATCCGTATAAAAAAACATTAAGATTTCGAATATAGGCATCTGTCTACGGACCCTTCGATGATATTCTACACGATCACTCCCCACTAATCTCCTAAATTCAATGAAAATTCACAGTTTAATATGTGTGTCGATATTCATACGCGAATTTCGAAGATTCATTGAGTAAAACAGGGTGTTCCACAGGTATTCCCGATCTGTTAAGTTATTACTCTTGAAGTATCTCTCTATTGGTGTACTAATAATTGTCCATGCGATTATTGACGATATCTCTATGGAGTTTGTCGTTGAAGACGCTTGCCGTTGGAACTTTGGAAGTATTTGATAAAGCACTTTATAGGGCTCACCTCCCTTTTTTATTCTCCTTTTTATAGGTGAGTCCAAACGGCGTGACGCAGTGTGACACCTCTTTGTGGAGAAGTTTTTATTTGGCTGCCATAATAAGTGGTATAGTACCTCGCAAATGTCGCCAGCATTAGGAAGGGATATTCACCGCCGAACATTTTTTCTGATATGTTCTCGCCATGATTCGAATCCAGGCGTTTAGCGTCATAGGCGGATATGCCAACCACTGTGCTACAGTGGCCTCCAGCGAGTACATTACGAATATCCAAAAACCTGTCTAAAAATTTGACCCAGGAAGAACCCACGAGGTCCTGGGAATTTTGAACACCTCTTAGCCCTAGACAATATGGATATTAAACGAGAGGTATTAGCGAGTAGATGATGAATATGCAAAAATCTGTCTAAACATTGAGTACGGGAAGGCTACAGGGTCTTGAGAATTTTGACTCCCCTTATCGAATGAAAGGTATTGGCGAGAAAATAAAGTATATGCAAAAACTTGTCTAAATGTTGGACCCGGGAACGACTTACGGGGACTTGAGAAATATTGTAATGTTCTTAAAAAAAGCCGTCCAGGCGAAAAATGTTTGAATAAAATCCCGCGATTTTTTAAGAACAAATTTTATTTTTTGGCTAAATATGTAAGTTGGAAAGCGCCGCAGTCGAATTATTTGGCTATGTATGGAAGTCTGTTGGAAAAATAAAATAAAAGCACCGCATCGAAAAATTTTTCAAACAAAAAAAACGGTTGATTTTTTTTGAATATTTTTTGAGATTTTTTAGAGCTTTATAAATTTTTTGCATATCTATCGTAATCTACTTCTTCCTTTACCTTTCATTTGATATCCATATTGCCTAGGGTAAGGGCGGTTTAAATTTCTCAAAATCCTATAGGTCCTTCCCGTGTCCAGCTTTTAAACATGTTTTTGCATATTCGTGCGAGTAGATTCGCTAATATTTTTATTTTGTACTCATACTGCCCTGGTTGAAGCACTTCCACCAAAAAAGAGGGTTTATGGACCCCAGGGGGACCAGGGGCCTTTGCCTCAAAAACGGAATTCAGGCTCGTGTTCCTGGGGTCAAACCACGTCTGCATACCAGTTTTGCCCCCCCTGCAGTTTTGCCCCCTGACTAATGATAAAGATCATGTTTCAGCCTGTAGCTTAACATATCCAGCATTCGCTGGATGCTGGATATGTTAAGACATCCTTATTATTTGAAGACATATGTCGAAAACACTATGGGTGTGCTTATGTCGAAAGTGGCGCAAACATTCACTCGTATTTTAGATTCCACGCGCTGAAGAAATAACAAGTAAAAGCGTGCTAAGTTCGGCCGGGTCGAATCTTATATACCCTCCACCATGGAGCGCATTTGTCAGTTCTTTTCCCGGCATCTCTTCTTAGGCAAAAAATGGTATAAGAAAAGATTTGCTCTGCTATTAGAGCGATATCAAGATATGATCAAAAATAAAATATATGGAAGCTGTATCGGGCTATAGACCGATTCTGACCCCAATAAACACGTAAGTTAATGGTCATGAGAGGATCCGTCGTACAAAATTTTAGGCAAATCGGATAAGAATTGCGCTCTCTAGAGGCCCAAGAAATCAAGACCCAAGATCGGTTTATATGGCAGCTATATCAGGTTATAGACCGATGTGAACTATACTTGGCACAGTTATTGGATATCATAACAAAACATGTCGTTCGAAATTTCATTCCAATCGGATAAGAATTGCGCACTCTAGAGGCTCAAGAAGTCAAGACTCAAGATCGGTTTATATGGCAGCTATATCAAAACATGGACCGATATGGCCCATTTACAATACCAACCTACACTACACTTTACACTACACTAATAAGAAGTATTTGTGCAAAATTTCAAGCGGCTAGCTTTACTCCTTCAGAAGTTAGCGTGCTTTCGACAGATAGACGGACGGACAGACGGACGGACATGGCTAGATCGACATAAAATGTCGCGACGATCAAGAATATATATACTTTAGGGGGTCTCAGACGAATATTTCGAGTAGACGAAATGACGAAATTAGTATACCCCCCATCCTATGGTAGAGGGTATAAAAAATGAAAAGAGAAGGTAAAATTCTTTACTTTTTGTTGTTTTTTTTCTAACTAATCCTATTACACCCCAGCAGCTACAAGAGTTGGTCAAAGCAGTGAGTGAGGATTCGGAATTAGCCAGCACTCCGGTATTTAGAGGGTCCAAATATGTGGGTTTCGTCAACACTTCCTTTTATGCCAGGAAATCCCGTTTTTTTTTCAAAAAAAGACTCCATGATTTGTTGTTCCTTCTTCTGAGTATGGATGTGGAGGAAATTACTTCATTCCGTACTATGTTTCGATAGCTCCCCGTAGCTACAAATCGTAAAAAGTAGCCAGTTTTATATCTGGGCGGACATATGTGTTGCGAACCATCGTTGCCCATTTGTCAAGAAATGTGTTCAGCAACATCAAAAAGAATTCCTTGGACACCCTAATATTTGCAATAAACCTGTAAGCAAGAAGTTTATTGAAATTTTTTATTTATTTTATACCAACTGGCTTGAGGGCATTTCAAGATCACTTGCGTTGTCGCACAAATACCGCGGAGAAATTTCCTCTTCTTTTTTCTTTAAAAATGTACCTCCACTGAATTAGTATTGATTTTTGTATTATAAAAACCTGAAAGTGTTCCAATCTATCAATGTAAAGCCCGGGTGGGCGATGTTTGATTAATAAAAATGAATGAATGAATTATATATTAGTGAAGACTACTTTTATGTTTTTTTTATCTGTTTTAACGTTGTGCTTTGCCAAATGTACGTTTTTTTTAAACTGTAGATTTGTCACTCAGCTTAGTGACTTCTCCTATGACCATTCACGCCAAGAATGGTCCAAATCAGTTCATAACCTGATATAGCTCCAATATAGATCGATCTCCCGAATATACTTCTAGAGCCCCTAGATGGCGCAATTCTTATCCGATATGCGCGAAGATTTCTCCTATTACCTCCAATATCCAAGCCATGTATGGCCTGAAACGATCAATAACCTGATATAGGTTCCATATACATCGATTCCGGATTTAACTTCAAGAAGTCAAATCGAGAAATAGGTTTATGTGGCAGCCATTCGTTCAAAATTTCAGCCTAATCGGATAAATATTTCGTCATCTAGGGGCTTAAGAAGTGTAATCTGGAGATAGATATCAGGTTATCCGACGATTTGAACCATATTTGTCGTGGATATTGGCGGTCATAGGAGAGGTAAGTATGCAAAATTTTAGCCAAATCGGATAATAATTCCGCCCTGTGGGGGCTCAATCTTAAAACCTCTGCATTTTGTCAGCGTCGTTTCGATGCCCTCCCAGTCGTTGGTGCAAAATTTTAGAGACCTAGCTGCTTCCTGGGATTTTTTTTTCTAAAATCGGTCATTGGGCCCATAGTGCTGTGGTCCGAAACGAGATTGTTCACATATAGGAGCTTGACAAGGAACACTACCTCCACATGCAAATATGTGGCTGCAACAACGACAACAATGATGTGATCTGTAACAATTCCCTAGTGGGCTTTTGTCATACAGAACGGACTTGCAAACATTCACCTGGATACTGTTACAAATGCAACTTAATCTAAAGAAGGAACTACCTAGGAAAACCAGAGCTAATCTGGCCCAATTAAGATCCGGATGGTGTAGCAAATTGGCCTTATTGGCTTTATATTACATATTTGGTTAATAAATGAAATGAAATGAAATGAAATTCGTATCTCTTAAGGCTAGACGATACCATGCCCAATATCTGCCCTTCATGCAACGCAGGACCCCATGACACCCAGCACGGAAAAGCTGTGAGCACCACAAATGCTGGAACACGAGAAGCTTAGCTGGGAGCCCCCGGGCGAGTACACAGGTGGCGGATAGTGGAATGCTCCATACGGAGTAGCTGCAATGGCAGCCGGGCCGGAAGAGGCCGGGCGGCACCGGCTCATGCACAAATACTGAGTGCCTATGATGCTCGGAATGACAAGGTGGGCCATTGGCGCCTTTAAATAACCAATGGACACCCTATTCCCGTGGAACGAGCTTGCTCGTCTACAGAAGCTTGACGAGGATAGCCACCTCCACATGCAAATTTAGGTACAACAACAACACCAATCACCTATTTACATGACCGTAGAAACCTACTTCTCAAACTGCCGATTCACTATGGACCGCTCTAATTGAAGCCACCTGATTCCTGGAGCTACATGCGGTGGCGACAGCCGGTTCAGAGAACATGAAAATGTGGTTACAACAACAACACCAATCACCTATTTACATGTCCGGAAAAATCTACTTCTCTAACTGGACCGCTCTAAATGAATCCACCTGATTCCTAGAGCTACATCTGGTTGCGACAGCCGGTTCAGAAAAATCTTAAAATTAATCTATCTGTGTACGTACAGCGAGTGTGGCTGCAAATTGCAAATTTGCCCATGAACATTCCTTAAGGAACAGGGTCAAACTCCTCACATATCAATGAGTGCTGTCCGATTCAAGTTTAAGCTCAATGATAAGGGGCCTCCCTTTTATAGCGGAGTACGAACGGCGTACCGTAGTGCGACACCTCTTTATGGAGAAGTTTTTACATGGCTGCCATACCAAATGGTACAGTATCTCCAAAATGTCGCCAGCATTAGGAGGGTATAACCACCGCTGAAAATTTTTGTGGCTATAACAATAAAAACCTCTACATCAAGCTGTGTATCAGGCACGTTGATGTAGAGGTTAAGTGATGGAATACCATCCAAAGCAACTGATTAAGTTAACCTTCAACAACAAACTAAGGTAGTTTCGGTTCAACTACGTTCCAGTAGATGCAGTCGCCTCAATTCCTATTGGGACTACGATTGGTGCCAACGTGCTAGCGGTTGTAAGCAGAGACCACACCACATACGTCACCTGTTCAACAAGAGCAGTTTGGACGTTCCTACCCAAATGGTCCTGTTTCGAGATCTGGATAACAGTACCTAGCAAACAAACAACAAACTCTTACAATCCCATTGCAGCCGGTTGTGCGTACCGGATTGACAAATACAACATTTATAATCAATTTATAGCAACGGGAAAACACCAAAGTTAGTTAACTGCCCAGCCAGACCCACTCGTCTCAGACCCAGATCCCTCTAGACACACCCCTCTTTTAGTCGCAGAGTTCCTGTATAGTACACAACACACTGCTACAACTACAACAACAACCGAGGCACATAGTTTTGCATTAAAAGTGATAGCGTGCAGCAATGTAACTGCATGTATCAGCAAAACAGATATGCGTACCATATATTGGGTTGCCCAAAAAGTAATTGCGGATTTTTCATATAGTCTGCGTTGACAAATTTTTTCACACCTGTGACTCTGCAATTGCATTCTTTCTTCTGTCAGTTATCAGCTGTTACTTTTAGCTTGCTTTAGAAAAAAGTGTATATTTGATTAAAGTTCATTCTAATTTTTATTAAAAATGCATTTACTTTTTTTTTAAAAAATCCGCAATTACTTTTTGGGCAACCCAATACAATAGATACCTTATACTACTGGTATAAATGACAGAATGAGTGTAACATATTTATTTGTTTTCTTGTTCTCAAATATCTGTGGTACCACAAATATTTTCAAATTACTAGTAGTGAGACAAATAAAATTACTTCTACATCGTAGAGCGTGCGTTGAATGACAGCAATCTCCTATGGTGAGATTTAAAAATATCGAAGGGGGTTGTTTTTTACACTGGTGAGAAACAATTTCATATTGCTATGTCAATCGACAATTTTTTTCTAACACTGACAAATTTTGACGTTTATCAAAAATCACAAGTAAATAAGATGTGCGTGCATAGGAAAAAGCCAGAAAATAACATATAATAATATTTTTCAAAATATTTCCACTACTGCTAGCAGTTATATTGCAAATGCAAACGTTGCAATATGGAGATATTGTAGGTCTTGCTTTGGAAAAGAGGAAATCACGGCGAGTAAGACAAGTAAAGACATCTGTATTAACTATTTCCCATTTCAGGAAGTTTTGTATATGGAACCTTCTTCACGAACCATTACTTAACAAAAAATGAATGCAAATGCAAATTTGCTTCTTTTTTCTATTGTTTACATGAAAATGATCATGACATAATTACAAATGAATATATCTTGAATGAAACGTCAAAATTTGCTGTGATTTCAACAATCTTACTAGATCTAATTATTCACCACACTTAACGTCATATTTTTACTATCCCTACAACTTTGCCACCATTCGACACACAGCCGTAGATGGATACCAACACACATCCGCACATAATTTCGTTTGCCCGCAGGCAAAGGAAAGACGAACAGAGGAAGCAACTTCGTGTGGCTTCGTTCAGACATCGCACCACAGATATTTGTTGTACCACCACCAATATCATATTATAACTGTTTGGAGAAACCATAGGAAAGCAGATATGTTACTCTCTTTTCTCTTTACTCATTCACGCTTAATTTCGTTGAAAAAATAAGAATGCCAACTTGTAACAGAAACTAGATTCAACTTATCTGTACTCACTGAAAATTGAAAAACAACCAAACTGGTGCAATCTGTTGTAACTGTGCACGTCTCCATAAGGTTTCGAACTTTTTTTTTGTTTTTTTTTTACGAAAAAGAGTCATTTACCAATGAGAACAATGTCGACTAGGGCAAAGAAGTCTTCGCGCTGTTTCTTAAAAGGATGTTCGTGTGACCATTTGCACTTAATGGGAATATTAAAATTCATTTTTTTCCTCACAGAGAGTTTGCTTGAAACACTGTTCGACCTGTTCACCTTCGCTGCTATAGAATGTTTGGATATTTTTTTTTATGAAATATTTTATAATGCTTTTATTTTTAATTTTTAACTTTTTTCTTCTAAATTTCAGATGAATGGTATTGCTGCGTGGGGTGATTTTGTCTACACCTGCGGCATTGATGATAGCTTGCGTCAATTCAACATCGAATCCAATGCTTTCACCGACTATGTAGTCAAACTAAATTGCCAACCTCGTGGTTTGGCCATCTTCCGCAACGAGAACATTATAGCTGTGGCCTGTGTGAAAGATATTACTTTGGTACAGGATCAAAAGAAAGTCTTCTCCTTGCCCATTAAATATGAATCGAGCAGTATTAGCGTTAATTCGGAAACTTTGGATGTCGCAGTGGGTGGAGATGATCAGAAATTGCACATTTATTCATTGAAGGGCACTACATTGGAGTCCAAAACAGAGTTGGATCATTTGGGTGCTGTTACCGATTGTTCATACTCTCCAGACAATAAGTACTTGGTGGCTTGCGATGCTCATCGCAAAGTCGTATTATATAGTGTAGAGGAATATAAGGTAGGTGGATATCAAAACATTGAGACACAAAACTCTAAACAATAGCTTATTTTTGTGTTTTTTTTTCTCAGCTTGCTCACAACAAAGAATGGGGCTTCCATAATGCTCGTGTCAATACGGTAGCTTGGTCTCCCAACTCCCAGTTGGTGGCTAGTGGTTCATTGGATACCACAATTATCATATGGTCGGTAACCAATCCTGCCAAGCATACCATCATCAAAAGTAAGTTGCAAAAAATGTTACTAACAAAGGTTTTTTTGTAACTTTCCATTTTTTTTGTTACTTCATAGATGCTCATCCACAATCTCAGATTACCCGTTTGTTATGGTTGGACAATAATACTGTGATCTCCACCGGTCAGGATTGTAATACAAAAATTTGGCACGTTGAGACAATCTAAAACAAAACCAAAAAAAAAAATACACATCCAAACTACATGTCTTGATTTTGAAAAATTACATGAAAAACATCATCGACAACAACATTAAAAAAGTTACAATTATTTTCTGTTTACTATAATTTCATAATGGCTTCATCAAACTAATTTTTGATAATTTTTTTATATAATGTGCACATTTTGTATTAACAAACCAACCAAAACATTAAACATTTTCACCTCCATAACTCCCAGAGACTTCCAATTGCCACTGTCTGCGGTTTGATTTCTTTTCGAGCCTTATATTTTTAAGTTGAAAAGTATTCATCATAATAATAGTAAAAGATTTTGTATTTTCGTTTATTTCTTATTTAATTATTTATTTATATATACAAGTTTATAACAAAGTAGTTTTCATTTTTCAAGAGATATGTTCCTTGCTTTCTATTCCTTGTACTAAAGAATATTCTCTATTACCTTTATTAATTATTTAATTTTTCGGTCAAACTGCTACTACTACTACTACTATGTTTTCAATCTTACTGCAATCAATCAACAACAACTATGCATGTACGTTTTTTAGAAGCGTACATTTTATAACAAATAAGAGAAAAGAGGGAAAAAAATAAAATTATTTTGCCAAAAAAAAGAAGCAAAATGTGTATAGATTCTAAAAGAAGGAGTTGACAAAAATCAGTAGGATGGGGTAAAAATACATGAAAATATTTTAAATGAATTAAATATTTCCAATTAGAAACATCGAATGGAATAAAAAATACTACCCATGGGAAGTATTTTTTATTCCATTCGATTTCACTCAAACAACACTAATATAGAATCCATGTTAAAAAAAACACACTTACTGAAAACCCAAAACCAAAATTTGAACGCTTTATCAACAACTTTGTGCAGGAATTTATAATTTTTTATTTGCAGAAGTATATGGCGTTTGACCGAATATAGTACTAACTTAAGGTTAGTGCTATATTCGGTTTTAGCAGTGAAACTCCATATAAAAAATAAGCGGATAATATTAATGAAAAGTGTTCATTTCGCTATAAAGGCTGGTACTATATTCGTTTTCCATAGTTGAAAACACATATTTTTCACGGTTACTTTTTTGAAACAATATAAAAATCTCAATGAAAACATAATACTTTTAAGAAATTTTTTTCATAAATAATGAGGGAAAGTCCTACTGAATGAAATCAATTTTTTTTTGCTTCAAAATCAATTATCTACAAAAAGTAATCACGAAAAAATGTTGCGAAAAACGAACATAGTACCAGCCATAACTTGTTTTTTCATCTGGGGAAAATTTACATTTCACGACGCCCAAAAAGACCACAACCACAGTCGCTGCACAGAAAGTCGTTTTCTTTCGTAAAATAAACGCCATCGCCAAACTTCTAATTGTAACTAAGTGTTTGTTAGTGTGATCTTGCTTACATGTACATACTAGGGGTGGAAAAAAATAAGTATTTGTGGATGCATAAATAAGAAATGTGGATGAATAAATAAAAAGTGTATATAAATAAATATACTCTTCAAACAAAAAAATAAATGCTTCTGTCGTAAAAAGTTATTCCAATAAATCTTTACGACGTAATAACGATTGTGAAAGAACTTGTTGTGCTTTTGGACATGCAATTACAACAACATTACTTTGATACAAGTGGAAGATGCTGGAAGGCTTTTGGAAAGTGCTGCTTACTTAACTTATACCAGTGAAATTTCCACATAATCTTATTATTATACCCTCCACCATAAGATGGGGGGTATACTAATTTCGTCATTCTGTTTGTAACTACTCGAAAAATTCGTTTGAGACCCCATAAAGTATATATATTCTTGATCGTCGCGACATTTTATGTCGATCTAGCCATGTCCGTCCGTCTGTCTGTCGAAAGCACGCTAACTTCCGAAGGAGTAAAGTTAGCCGCTTGAAATTTTGCACAAATACTTCTTATAACTGTAGGTCGGTTGGTATTGTAAATGGGCCATATCGGTCCATGTTTTGATATAGCTGCCATATAAACCGATCTTGGGTCTTGACTTCTTGAGCCTCTAGAGTGCGCAATTCCTATCCGATTGGAACGAAATTTTGCACGACGTGTTTTGTTATGATATCCAACAACTGTGCCAAGTATGGTTCAAATCGGTTTATAACTTAATATAGCTGCCATATAAACCGATCTTGGGTCTTGACTTCTTGAGCCTCTAGAGTGCGCAATTCTTATCCGATTGAAATGGAATTTTGCACGACGTGTTTCGTTATGATATCCAACAACTGTGCAAAGTATGGTTCAAATCGGTCCATAACCTGATATAGCTGCCATATAAACCGATCTTGGGTCTTGACTTCTTGAGGCTCTAGAGTGCGCAATTATTATCCGATTGGAACGAAATTTTGCACGACGTCTTTTGTTACGATATCAAACACCTGTGCCAAGTATGGTTCAAATCGGTCTATAACCTGATATAGCTGCCATATAAACCGATCTTGGGTCTTGACTTCTTGAGCCTCTAGAGTGCGCAATTTTTATCCGATTGGAATGAAATTTTGCACGACGTGGTTTGTTATGATATCCAATAACTGTGCCAAGTATGGTTCAAATCGGTCCATAACCTGATATAGCTACCATATGAACCGATCTTGGGTCTTGACTTCTTGAGCTTCTAGAGTGCGCAATTCTTATCCGATTGGAATGGAATTTTGCACGACGTGTTTTGTTATGATATCCAACAACTGTGCCAAGTATGGTTCAAATCGGTCCATAACCTGATATAGCTGCCATATAAACCGATCTTGGGTCTTGAATTCTTGAGCCTCTAGAGTGCGCAATTCTGATCCGATTGGAATGGAATTTTGCATGACGTGTTTTGTTATGATATCCAATAACTAAGCCAAGTTTGGTTTAAATCGGTCCATAACCTGATATAGCTGTCATATAAACCGATCTTGGGTCTTGACTTCTTGAGCCTCTAGAGGGCGCAATTCTTATCCGATTTGAATGCATTTTTGCACGAAGTGTTTTGTTATGATATCCAATAACTGTGCCAAGTGTGGTTCAAATCGGTCCATAACCTGATATAGCTGTCATATAAACAGATCTGGGGACTTGACTTCTTGAGCCTCTAGAAGGAGCAATTCCTATCCGATTTGGCTGAAATTTGTATACAGTTTGGCTGACATTTTATACAGTTCTCCAATATGTAATTTAATTGTGGTCCAAACCGGACCATATCTTGATATCACTCTAATAGCAGAGCAAATCTTTTCTTATATCCGTTTTTGCCTAAGGAGAGATGCCGGGAAAGGAACTCGACAAATGCGATCCATGGTGGAGGGTATGTAAGATTCGGCCCGGCCGAACTTAGCACGCTTTTATTTGTTTTTACCAATAAAAGCTGCATTCGTTTCTTTTAAAATAGTTTTGTGTTTTTTTATGTATTAATTTCGAAGGGGTGGGTTTTGGTCGAAATTAAAAAAACGTGCATGAATTTCTGTAAGGTCCACACACTCACATTTGTGTGTACACATGCACGTAAGCAGCTGATAAATTAGTTGGTGGCATGTTAATTTTTATATGTAAATGGCAACATTTTAGCCAAAGAAACTCAAAAAATCAAATGTGGAAACCTTGTCAAACCCATGGCGAAACAATTAAAGGTGGTCTCATTTGTACAACAACCACAAATTTTATGATGCAATTCGCCATTTTGCCATCAAGCTGATCGACGGTTTGGCAACACACGCAAAGAAATTTGTGCGCGTGTGTACGTACATGAGCAGAGAATATGAGAGAAAGGAGATGACAACAAAGAGACTGTAAACATAAATCTGACATCTTAATACCGTCAAACCTGGCTGGTTGTTAACAGCTGTTCGCGTGAGACCACGTTGTTAAATCCGCCTTGTGTCAAACCAATGAAAGAACGATTTTCAGAAAAATTTTCCCCAAAAAAAAAACGTAGTACCAGTCTTAACCCATTTTAGACCACTACCCCTTCTTGTGGTGCAATCTCTTAGAAACATTACATGTAAGTTTTGGTTCCCTGATAAATAAAAAGTACACTCGGTGTTTTTATGTAGTATAGTTCTCGAGAAATCGGGGTCGGAAAAAATGATAGGACAGACACTATATTTAATATCGAAATAAAATTGAAAATACCAATAAAAAAATTCCCATGAATATTCCATTTAGGAACAGGGAATAAATTGAATATAATTGTTGTAATTTTCAATTACATACACATGTTCAAAACATTATTAACATAAACAAGTAAAAGCGTGCTAAGTTCGGCCGGGCCGAATCTTATATACCCTCCACCATGGATCGCATTTTTCGACTTCTTTTCCCGGCATCTCTTCTTAGGCGAAAAAGGATATAAGAAAAGAATTGTTCTGCTATTAAAACGATATCAAGATATGGTCCGGCTCGGACCACAATTAAATTATGTGTTGGAAACCTGTGTAAAATTTCAGATAATTCGTATAAGAATTGCGCCCATTGGGGCTCACGAAGTAAAATAGAGAGAACGATTTATATGGGATCTGTATCGGGCTATAGACCGATTCAGACCATAATAAACACGTTTGTTGATGGTCACGAGAGGATCCATCGTACAAAATTTCAGGCATATCGGATAATAATATCAGGTTATGGACCGATTTAAACCATACTTGGCACAGTTGTTAGGTATCATAATAAAACACGTCGTGCGAAATTCCATTCCAATCGGATAAGAATTGCGCCCTCTAGAGGCTCAAGAAGTCAAGACCCAAGATTGGTTTATATGGCAGCTATATCAGGTTATGGACCGATTTGAACCATACTTGGCACAGTTGTTGGATATCATAACAAAACACGTCGTGCAAAATTTCGTTCCAATCGGATAAGAATTGCGCACGCTAGAGGCTCAAGAAGTCAAGACCCAAGATCGGTTTATATGGCAACTATATCAGGTTATGGACCGATTTGAACCATACTTGGCACAGTTATTGGATATCATAACAAAACACTTCGTGCAAAAATGCATTTCAATCGGGTAAGAATTGCGCACTCTAGAGGCTCAAGAAGTCAAGACCCAAGATCGGCTTATATGGCAGCTATATCAGGTTATGAACCGATTTCAACCATACTTGGCACAGTTGTTGGATATCATAGCAAAACACGTCGTGCAAAATTTCATTCCAATCGGATAAGAATTGCGCACACTAGAGGCTCAAGAAGTCAAGACCCAAGATCGGTTTATAGGGCAGCTATATCAAAACATGGACCGATATGGCCCATTTACAATACCAACCGACCTACACTAATAAGAAGTATTTGTGCAAAATTTCAAGCGGCTAGCTTTACTCCTTCGGAAGTTAGCGTGCTTTCGACAGACAGACGGACGGACGGACAGACGGACGGACATGGCTAGATCGACATAAAATGTCACGACGATCAAGAATATATATACTTTATGGGGTCTCAGACGAATATTTTGAGGGTATAAAATGGTGGAGGGTATAAAAATTGTGATGTGCTTAACAAAAAACAAATGGAATCATTCATTGGCATTTACTTTTTTTGGCGGGTGAGGAAGAGGCCAACATTCTATAGCTACCACAAGGCACCCTGGCCTGGCATGGGATAACTATTAGCACCACACACGGGATAACTATTAGCACTACGCTGGAACTTTGAGCTCCAAACTGCGTAGTGTTCATCGTTGTCATGAGGAGCTAAGCTGCGTCCACAGGTTGCGGATACACAAGTGCTTCAGACGGAGTAGCTGCAACTACAGTCGCGAACAATCAGCGGTATCGAGTGAAGAGTCTCAGTGAGAAGCACCTGTTCTTGCATAAATACTGAGTGCCTATGAAGCTCGATATGACAAGGCGAGTTTTTGGGGCATTTAAATAACCAATGGCCATCTTGTCCCCGCGGCGAGCCCAGAACGAGCTTGCTCATCTATGAAGCTTGACAAGGATCGCCACCTCCACATACGGGCATGGCTACAAAAGTAACAAAAACCTCGAGGCGCAAAGAAACAATTTTTTACTTTTGGAGCTCCTAGAAGCTCTTTTTTGTGTCTTAATTTGCAGAAGTACCCTTAAGAGAGATATCCGTAAATTGTAATAAACAACCTTTTTTTGGCCCTTTATTATACCCTACACCACTACTGTGGTACAGGGTTGTTGTTGTAGTAGCAGTGTGTGGTACACTGAGGCGGCAGCCCTTGGCGATGAAGGAATTCATCGGGTCAATCCGGTACGTACAACCGGCTGCCATGGTGCTGTCACGAGAAGCTTAGCTGCGAGCGACCGCAGCTTGATAATAGTAGAATGCTCCATACGGGTTCAGATTTGGATATAGCTCCAATATAAACCGATTTCCCGATTTGACTTCGTCAGCCTCTGGAATCCGCAATTTTTGTCCGATTTTTGCATGTTTTATTATGACTGTGCCAAGTACGGTTCAAGTCGGACTATTGGGTTGCCCAAAAAGTAATTTCGGATTTTTCATATAGTCGGCGTTGACAAATTTTTTCACAGCTTGTGACTCTGTAATTGCATTCTTTCTTCTGTCAGTTATCAGCTGTTACTTTTAGCTTGCTTTAGAAAAAAATGTGTAAAAAAGTATATTTGATTAAAGTTCATTCTAAGTTTTATTAAAAATGCATTTACTTTCTTTTAAAAAATCCGCAATTACTTTTTTTGGGCAACCCAATATAACCTGATATAGCTCCCATGATACCGGATAAATTTGAAATTCGTTTTATATATGTGAGCATTTTCAAGAATAATATCAATTTAAATTTTAGCGTTTTTTGATTCCCTAAACAAATTGTAAATAATTTGAATTTTCTAAACGGCATTCCATTTTACTCAAAGTAAACTATGTAAGGATATTATAATGGCGAAACAATTAAAGGTAGTCTCATTTGTATAACAACCACAAATCATATGGTACAATCCGCCATCTTGCCATTAAGCTGATCGTCGTGTTGCCAACACACGCAAATAAATTTGTGTGTGTGTGTGTATACGTGTGCGTGCATGAGCGGAGAATATGCGAGAAAAAAGATTACAACAAAGAGAATGCAAACAAAAATCTGACATCTTAAACCGTCAAACCGGGCCTGATGTTAACAGCTGTTCGCATGCAAAAAAAAATCTGACATCTTAAACCGTCAAACCGGGCCTGATGTTAACAGCTGTTCGCATGAGACCACCTTTTAAAATCCGCCTTGGGATATTATGTTTAAAACCTCAAAAGGGTGGTACCACGTTCGCTTTTCGCGGTGAAAATCCATATAAAAAACTGAAAAAATTGCCGAAATGTTTTTTCAACTATTGAAAATTTAACATTGAGCGACGCCCAAGGAAAGCACAATAACAGTGGCTATGAAACACACACATCATTGTAACTCAATGTTATTAGTTTTGGTGACCATAAACATATGTTTATACACACATATGTGGTAAATTATTAATCTTGTTTATTTGTTTGCACTATAAAGTTAAATGCAGTATTTATTGAAGAAGTATGGACACACCAGGAAGTAGGAAGATGTTAAAGTACATAGAATATTATAAAAAAAAGCAATAAAAGATGATAAAAATAGGTTTGGTAAAATTTTAATGTTTAGTATTTTTACGGTGATTGCGGACCACAACCACACACTCTTTATCCATAATTTATCCAACAAATACATAATCAACATTAAGGTACGTATATTTACTTCATTGTAACATTTAATTTTATATGTCCAGTGTTGGACATGTGCAGATGTATTAAAAAAATAATAATCATTCCCACTATCAGTCGTAATCGTCTTATCATCAACAGCAACTGCCAAAGCATTTTAATGGACATTATCATCACAATTCATGATACAGGTGGTGGCCGTAAGTGCTATGCTCGTCTCCATCCCCGTGCTAATAACTGTCGCAAAAAGAAGTATGGACACAACAAGTTGCGCCCTACGAAGAAGTTGAAGTACATATACTATTATAATACAAGCAATAAAAAACTATAAAAATATGTTTGGTTAAATTAACAAAACAATGCCTTCGCTCCTGTAATTGAAGAGAGGCATACATAACTCAAAAAATAATTTTTTGAGTTAATTATTTATAAACATTAAAATTTTGAAAATTTAAAATGCGTATTCTGCAAAATATGTTTTTTAGTTATGTCACTCTTCGAGTACATGAGCGTTATTTATGTTTCTTTGGACATAACTCACCTTTTTAGAGCAGTTGGGTATAACAGTTTTGTTGCGTTCAAGTCCAACTTTCGCAGAATGATCACTTGTCGTTGATATGACCTGGCGCTGGAGCGTAGTAGTGCCCTTTGCTTTAGTCACTTGGTGTTCTCTCTCACAGCGAGGTTTTTTTGTTAACCATTTGTCACTAGTGGCACCGATTCTCTACATTTGCTCGACTTCAGTTATGGCTTTTGTGGCAATAGCAAAGCTACGCTACGAATGTGGAACTACAGCAAAAGGCATCTTTATATGAAAACCATCAAATCTTATATGAGAATTATGTTCTTTTTAAGTATTGCTCTGCAAATTTATTTGTTTTTTATAATCAATGAAACATATGATTATTTGACAGTTACTAATGCTGCCAGGTGTATTTTTACGGTTTTAATCGCCAAAATCACTAAAGTTTCCAATACGGCATCTCTGTTTTAATAAGTGAAAAAACGGATTTATGAAAGTTCACTTAAAATAACGTAGTACCGCCCTCAAGGGTTGGTATTCTATTCTGCTTTTGGAATAGCCGCTGAAATTTTTAATTGATTCCATAGCGAAATTTGACAGCAATCAAATTTTTTTGTTTCCATAACAAAACACGTTTCTTTATCTGCACTTATTGTTTTCTCTATCAGCACTTATTGTTTTCTCTATTTATAGTGTTTTCGTCGCTCTAAGCAGAGTACTACTTTTCCGCCTATTTTAAGCCATCGTTTTGCCGACGCTTTTTTATATGGAGTTTAACAGCATTCTGCCTGAAAAGCTGAACGGAATACCCAGTACGTACAGTACGTACGTACGTAGGCTGTAAAAAAAATGCTTAAATGGGGTTTAAATAGAGTTTTTTTGTGCTAGTTTTAACAGTTTTTTGATATTTCGAAAATTTTGACAAGAAAAATTCAGTTTCCTAATTTAGCATTATTTTCTTTAAAAGTTGCTATAATTTCAAACTCGTTACAAGTAGAAATTTGATTCCTACAGCATGCAGATACAGAATCAAAAAGGTATTAATTCCACATTTCAATTTATAAATAGAACTCAAAAAGATTTATAGCGTTTTTTGGTTTTTCTCAAACATGGCAACACAAGCAATTTTTGTAGGGTGTCCTTAAAAATAGCTTTCTGCATCTGATTCAACGGTTTTTTTCCATTTTTTAAATTTGGAGGTTTGAAAGCTTTTATAAGAACAATTTTTTGTATGGCTTTTTCAAAAGTTACAAAAATGTCATACTCATTTACACTTAGAAATCTGAGGCCTCATTCTCGCATCCGCAATCGACTTATTACGATCGAGTTTCCCATTATTTTGGATTATGGTATCCGTTATCAATAAATTCTATTCGAAACTTCGAATGAAAATGTGTGAGTTTTTGCCCGCAGCAATTTATCATAAATATCCAATTTTCGTCTATTTTTAAGAAATGAGGAAAATAGGTTATCGAAGTATTTATTTTATAGAATAAAACAATAATTATTATAATATATTCGCATTTTGTTTCCTTAATTTGGACAAATTAACTTGTGCCTAAGCCAAATTTGGCAAAGCAAATAACCAATTTTAGTCAAATCGGACAAAAATTGTGGCTTCCATGGGCTCAAGATATCAAATCGGGAGATCGGGTTATATGGGGGTTATAGAACGATTTCAACCGTACGGATAAGCACGGATATTGGACGTCGTAACAGAACACTACATGCAAAATTTCATTCCGATCGAATAACAATTGAAGCTTTTAGGGGCTAAATATGTTAAATCGGATGATCGTGCTATATGGGAGCTATGTAGCTTATAGACCGATTTCAACCATACTTAGCGCGGTTATTCGACGGTGTAAGAAAACACTATATGCTAAATTTCAGCCCGATCGGCTGAAATTAGGGCTTCTAGGGGCTAAATATGTCAAATGGGGAGATGGGTTTATGGGTTTGGTCCGATATGGCCCATTTGCAATCCACGACCTACATCAATAAGATGTATCTGTGCAAAATTTGAAGCGGCTATTTTTATCCGTTCGACCGCTATCTTGATTTCGACAGACGGACGGACGGATATGGAGAGATCGACTAAAAAATGAGGTTCAAGTAAATGGGGGTCGCCCCACCCTCAAATGGGAATATAATTCGATCCTAGCTAGATGAGCCTACAATTAAAAGCATTAGATAGCAGATTACGAATATGACATTAAACTTTGTGTCCAAGAATCTAGGTGGTGCTTTACCTCCCCATTAAAACAGTGGGGGATCAAGTGATAGATATTTTTGAGTGGAGTGCGTCATTCAAATTTGTGCTCAAGTGGCAGATCGAGTGAGGCGCCCCCACCGAACGGCAGTATACACCAATTATGACAATATGGGGCTAAATTCAAAGTATAAGGTTGTGGAGCGCTAATATGATATCTATTTTCTGCTGGCCAACACTTTCATGTTCAAAAGTTTTACATGGTTAAATTACTAAGAACTGTCGCCACCGCACCTAATAAATTTAGTTCTCTACCACTGAGAATCGTTTAATATGGTGATTTGATTTAAAAAAGACTAAATTATGATTATTCAACAGGTAGCCATATAGTCAGTTATAGGCGCTAAGCAGCTCCAAGCGAGTAGCAGCATGGACAAAGGAAATCTATAGACTCATAACATATGTTCAAAAAAGTTCTTACAAATGGGAGAAATGTAAAATTTTCAGTCGTTTATATGTGATTGCGCAAGCATCCGGGGGACATGGAACGGAGAACTTTTAAGTTATTTTGTTAACATTTTGGGTATTAAAGTCTAAACCTTTTCCTTATCGATGGCAGCACTAACATTTAAGTAAGCGTCATTAATTCTGTTTGCAAATGGATCAACTAAATGAAGACGCCACCACGAACAGAGAGAGGGCAGAGTGGTAAAAATTGATCATGCAGCATCTTTCTTTGTTATGGCAATATCGGTCCGTAAAATAAAGAAAACTAAAGTAAAGGAATTTCGTTGCGGTTGTTTGCTGTATTATTTTTTTGCAAATTTCCCACCCTAAGATAGGTGTTTCAGGTAGTTTAAGCGGCTATTTTTGCCATAGATAAACATTTATTTAGTAGAGTGCGAATATCCAAGTTTGTGTTAAACTTTTAGAGGGGAAAGCTCAACGAACGAACACAGAATCAGAGCTATTGGAGAGTAGGTTACTTTACAAAGGTGACATTTTTCTACGTCTTGAAAGCGAAAACTCAGTGGAGCGGGTTTGATTGAAAATTTAGCTCAAAGATAAGAAGCCTCCTTTTTATAGTCGAGCCCAAGTGGCATGCCGATAAGCACATATTTTTTTCGTTTTGTCACTCGATTCGTTCGCCAAGTCATTGAAAACAGCTGATTTTATAAAGGGAAAATAGCTGTTTTCAATGACTTGGCGAACGAATCGAGTGACAACAAGTAAAAGCGGGAAAAGTTCGGCCGGTCCAAATCTACCATGGATCTAATTTTTAATTTTTTTGCCCGATATCTCTCTATAGGCAAACAAAGGATAATGGATAAAAATTGCAAAGCTATTGGAACTATTTCAGGTTATCAACCAACTCGGAACATGCTTGGGTTTGGCTGCTGGAGACCATATTCATCAGTCATTGTGCAAAATGCCAGCCAAAATTCGATAAGAATTGAGCCCTATATTGGCTTAAGAATTAAAATCGGGAGATCGGTTCATATGGAAGCTGTATCAGATTATGGACCCATTCAGACCATATTTGGCGCGTATGTGGAAGGTCATAGGAGAAGTCGTTAAAATAATATTAAGCCAAATCGTATAAGAATTGCGCCCTCTAGAGGCTCAGAGAGTCAAATTAGGAGATCGGTTTATCTGGGAGCTACATCAAGTTTTAAACCGGTTTGAACTATACTTAGCACAGAAGTTGGAAGTCATAACAAAATATCTTATACAAAATTTGAGACAAATCGGATGAGAATTGCGGCATTTAGGGGCTCAAGAGGTCAAGATCCAAAATCGGTTTATATGGCAGCTATATCAAAACATAGACCAATATGACCCATTTAAATCCCAACTGACCTACACTAATAGGAAGTATTTGTGCAAAATTTCATGCGCCTAGCTTTATCCCTTCGAAAGTTTGCATGCTTTCGATAGATGGACGGACCGATATAGCTCAATCGACTTAGCATGTCAAGACGATCAAAAATAAACATATATACAAACGGAATGACGAAATTAGATTATGATGGAGGGTATAAAAAGAAGTAACAAATTTAGTGGTCTAGGCCGTAAGTTTTTGTACTGAAGACTTAAATGGATAATGATTATTGTCGCAATTATTATTGAAGGAATATCCAGTGCAGAAAATTTTTTCTGATATTTTTGCATGAGTAAGCCGAAGATGCTTACATATGCGCAACGGTGACATTAGATAGACCGACAAAACTGGAAATTCGATTAAATTCAAAAATAGACAAAATGATGACAATGTGATGGGAATTAACAGCGAGCATCACCAACAACAAATTAAGCGCCATCTATTGGGAGAATAATTTGAATAGCCCAGCAAACCCGAGCAAAGAAAAAGAGCGCGAGAGGTACAGGAGGGTGTGTTCAAAGTTGATCATTTGCTTTTCACTACTGTTTTGACAAGTTGTCTGTAAATAAAATAAAGGAACTAACCTTTGACTGTTTTCGGTATTATTTTTTTAACCTTCCTACCGGTGGAGCGGACCCTCCCCCTTACCCTAATTTTCAGAAACCCCAGATCTCGGAGATGGGTGGTACGATTGTGTGGTCTCTTATAGTAACCTACAAACAAAAATTTTGGATGGGGTACCTAGGGAGGCTGCCCCACCCCATAAACCTACCAAATATATATATATACACCAATCACGATAATATGGGACTCAAATGAAAGGTATTTAAGGTCGGAAAACGTATCTGCTATCCAATTGTCGGACCACCCAAACCCCCAAAAGACCTCTAAATCGGACATATTTACCGGCCATGGCAATATGGGACTCAAATGAAAGGTATTTGCGAGTAAAATACGAATCTAATATCCAAATTTGGGACAAAGTTTCTGGGGGTCAACCCCTTTCCCAAAGCACCCCCAAACAGGACTTATTTACTGACCATGGCAATATGGGGCTTAAATAAAAGGTATTTTAGTGTAGAATACGAATCTGACATCCAGATGTGGGGGCAAGTGTTTGGGGGGCCGCCCCTTCCAAAAACAACCCCCAAAGAGGACAAATTTACTACAATAGCAATATGGGGCTCAAATGAAAGGTCTTTTTTGGGAGTAAAGCACGAATCTGATATCAATATTCGGGAAAAAGTGTGTATGGGGCCACCCCACCCCCATAACACCACCCATTTAGAACGTATTTGCTGACCATTCCAATACAGGGCTGTAATATGAAGTATTTTAGAGAAGAACACGAATATGATTTATATTTTCCAATATATAAATCAGATTCGTGTTCTACTGAACAACCGCCCCATCCCTCAAAACACCCCCGAAACCGGTAATGTTTGCCGACTATGGATATGAAAGGTATTTAGGAGTAGATCACGAATCTGATATCAACATTCGGGATCAACTGTCTAGGGGACGTCCCACCCCCATAACAACGCCCAAATAGGACGCATTTGCTCACCATGACTATTTTGGGTCTTAAAGGGAGTGGATCTCGATATTGATAGTTTTTAGGGCCCATACCCTAAACCGGACATATTTGTTGACTTTTGCTATAACGGGTATAAATGAAAGGTATTTGAGATTGAAAAACGAATTTGATATCCAATTTTGAGGCCAATGGCAATATGTGGTTCAAATAAATTATATTTGAGAGTAGAGCACGATGCTGATATATTATCAGGGCTAAGTCCCCAAAACAACACTAAATCGAGCATATTTACCAAACACGTCAATGTGGCGCTCAAATGAAATATATTGGGGGTCTACCCCTTCCCTAAAACACCCCTCAATCAAAACCCAAACTGCCGCAAGAAGAATTATGGACACACCAAAAATTTGCGCCCTAAGAAGTTGAAGTACATTATACGTTGAAGACAATTATAATACAAGAAATAAAAAACATGTTTGGTTAAATTGAAAAAAGAATATATTCGCTCATCTACTTGAAGAGTGATATACAAAACTCAAAAAATATTTTTTTTCAGTTAATGGTTTAAAAACCTTACAATTTTGAAACCTTAAAATGCCTTTTCTTCAAAATCAATTATTTTGAGTTATGTCGCTCTTCAAAGACATGAGTGTTATTTATGTTTCTTTAGACACAAACTCGCCTTATTAGAGCAAATTAATATAACAGTTTTGTTGCGTTCAAGTCCAACTTTCGCAGAATGATCACTTGTCATTGATATGAAAGAAGATTTCAGAGCAAAATCAACATTGTTATCCTGGCGCTGGGGTGTAGCAGTGCCCTTTACCTCAGTCACTTGGTATTCTCTCAGAGAACGAGGTTGTCGCCAGTTGTTTTATCGGCATTGATTTTTCCATGTACAATAACGGCCAACTTGGCCTGTGAAAGTAGAGCAGCAAATTCAGCGGACTCCTATGCAAAAAATATTAAAATAAAAAATTTGAAAAGTAATAATTTAACACCCCACTTACCTTTGCTAATGTGTACGATATTCTCTCCAGGCTTCGGATTCTGGATCATTTGCCTGACTTCAGCTATGGCTTTTGTTTCAATGGCATCTTAGTTTGAAACCGTCAAATCTTATATGAGAATCATGTTTTTTTTATTACTGATTTTGCAGATTTATTTTTTTTTGTAATAATTAATGAAACATATGTTTATTTGACTGTTACCTTAAGCTGCCAGGTGCATTTTTACGAAAAAAGATGTTTTAATTGTCAAAATCACTAAAGTTTCCAATACGGCATCTCTGTTTCAATAAGTGAAAAAAGGGTTTCTGAAATTTTTTTACTCAAATGAACATAGTTCCACCCTTTATGGTGATTTCGATTCTGAGAAAAAAGAAATACTAATGTTACGGGACAGCATTTTGCAAATGTCGCCCCAACCCTCTCATAGTGTTACACTTTTTATACCCACCCCCATAGGATGAGGGTAAACTTAACTAGTCATTCCGTTTGTAACACCTCGAAATCACGATAGCGGTCGAACGCGTAAAGCTAACCCCTTAAAATTTAGCACAGCTATTAACTATTGATGTAGGCCGTTGGGGATTGCAAATGGGCCATATCGGTTCAGATTTCAATATAGCTCCCATATAAACCGATCTCCCGATCTAGTCACCGAGGTATTGCACGGTCCCATTTTATAAAAATAAAAAAAGTATTGGTTTTAAAATTTTTTACGCACTTTTTTCCCAACCAAAACCACCAAACCATTTTTCTGCAGTATGGCTTTCAAAATCCTTACCAATTCTTCAAAACTGAGTCATGTAATTATATATATATTTTTTTTTATTTTCAAACATAGGCGTTTATTTTTTATTATAAACAACTTTTCATTAATTCTTTAAAATTGTAAGTATAAATTTGTCTTTTGTGTGCATAGTGTGTGTTGGTTGTGTTGTGTATAAAAAATATTTATTTTTTACTTAAAACTATTTGAAACTAGTCTAGGAGAGTGTGTAGAGAAGATGATCGTGAAAGTGGATAGAGAAGAAAAGACAACGCAACGAACTAAAAGGACCATATAAAATTACGTATACTTAGAAGAGTATGAGTATTGAACTATTTGTGATAGAAGTTATGTGCATTGTATGTGAATATGTATGTGGTTTAAGCCTCCAATATGTAAGAAAAAGATGAGAAATGGATATGGTCTGATTCATATTTGAATCACTCCATCATTATGAAAAGGAATTCCAAATTATTCAATAGTCTAGGTTAAACAATGGTGGGAGATGACTTTTTTTTAGCAAAAAAAAAAAAAATATATATATCACAGTCGGGACTAACAATGGGATGGTTTCCAAAACAAAAATAAGGAAACAAAAACTCATAAATTATATAAATCTAAAATTATGATCTCCCCAATAGTTTCTCTGGGCGTACAAAGTAAACAGCAATAGCCTTTTTAGGGACTTGCGCTCATTAAGGGACTCTTCCTACGCTCTACTTTTAATTCACTCAAAGCATTTAAGGTAGTTGATGGTGTCGTTGATTCCGGTGTTTGGTTAGGTGCACTTGATACTGGTGTTGTTTGTTTTGTTGCAAGGTTACTTTTTGTTTCATCCACCGTCAAAGGTGAGCTGGGTGTCCGCGAATTGTTGGCCACATTACCCATGCCTGTGGGTGTAAAGCTTATTGAACTGTTGCTGGTTGTCAACTCTTTGGTTGGTGTTGTCGTGGGCGTCATTGTTGTCGGGGTAGATGTTGTGGGACTTTGTTGATTCTCCCTTAAGTGTTGTTGTACCACAGCATTGGCTGCTGCCAAATGAAACTGATTTGGCAAAAACATTTGATGGTAAGCCGAGTTTAATTGCGCTGCTGTTAATTGCTGTTGTGGCGATGAAGACAATTGTTCGCTGCACATTCTTTCCACGGAGCTAAAGGCAGCTGTGGCATTTTGAAAGGATTGCTGCAGAGCTGGAGGGGTATTGGGCATAGTGGTGGACTTTAGGTCGTCAGCATTGGGCGAAGATGCTGAGGCGGCTGCTGCGGCGGCATTTATAGTAGAAGCTAGCAGTTTATTAGCCCTTTTCCTTCTGGCTTCTGTTTCACAAGGTGATGGAGCACCTGGATGTCGGTAAGAGACATGTTTTCGTAGGGCATCCTTGCTGCGAGACACATGGGAGCAGACGTTACAGGCATACCTAGACAAAAGAGAAAAAATTTATGAAACAAAGCAAACAACTTTAGAATCATGAGAAATTGACTGCATAGAAAATGAAAACCTGAGTAAACGGAGCTAGAGCCGTTGCCTTTGTCTAGCGTTCGAAGCCATCAATGCAACTTCCAACAGATGCACAGAATCAAGTATATGCCATGAGAATAGTGTAATTTGTTTAGACAAAAAATCTGCCATTACACAAAAACACACGCATTGGAAAAAGTACAGCTTATAGACAGGATTATCGAGCATGATTAATGTGGTATTTATATCAGAGGCGTCTTTGCAATAAATTCAATATAAGTACAACATAACAACGTACGGCCCTTGAAGCCTTCATACCTAATATGGCTGATGAGTAATTCTAAACCAAATTACGAAATTACGTCCCATTGTGGTTAGTATGTGATGCGATCTCCGGCTTTCCTTTTCCATTTGCAAAAATCTTCGTTCATTGAGCTCCTCTCAAAAGAGAAACAAACAAAAATTGTAAAATTTAATGATCTTCGCCCTAACAGGCAAAAAACTTGAAAATGAAAAAAATCCCCAGAGCCTGTCCGTGATTCGAACCTGGGCACACGGAGCAACAACGAGTGCCGTTGCCGTTGTATAGTGTTCGAAGGCACCAATACAATTTCCAAAGGATGTACAGAATCATGGGTGTACCATGGGAGTATTGTAATTTGTGAAGATAAACAAGTAAAAAGGCCGGGCCGAACTTTGGATACCCACCACCTCGGGTGTATATGTTAACCCCCTTTTGTCACAATCCGGTGAAAATAGGATAACTTATGCATCCAAATTCGGCACGGACATTGAGTTGTCTAATAAATATAAGTGACTGTACAATTTTGTAGAACAAAATATTGGTCTTTTTGGCAGCTATATCTAAATATAAACCGATCTGAACCATATAGGACACGGATGTCGAAAAGCCTAACATAAGTCACTAAGACAAATTTCAACGAAATCGAATAATAAATGCGCTTTTTATAGGGCCAAGATTTTAAAACGAAAGATCGTTCTATATGGCACCTATAACCAAATCTGTACCGTTATATCTAAATATAGTCCGATCTGAACCATATTAAGGTCGATTATCGGGAGGCTCAAAACAACTCGCTATTTCAAATTTCAGCGAAATCAGTTAATAGAAAAGGCTTTTATGGGCTTCAGACCCCTAATCGGCAGATCGGTCTATATGGGATCTATATCTAAACATAGTCCGATCTGACCATATTTGGGTTGGATGACAGGAGGCTTAAGATAAGTCACTGTTTCAAATTTCAGCGAAATAGGGTAATAAATAAAGCTTTTATGGGATTCAGACCCTTTAGCGGCAAATCGGTCTATATGACAGCTATATCTGAATATAGTCTAATCTGAACCATATTTAGGTCGGATGTTGGAAAGCCTAAAACCATCCAATGCTTCACATTTCAGCGAAATCGGAAAAAATAAAGCTTTTATGGGATTCAGACCATTTATTGGGAGATCGGTCTATATAGCAGCTATATCTAAATATAGTCCGATCTAGACCATATTTAGGACAGATGTCGGGAGGCTTAAAATAACTCACTGTTTTAAATGTCACCTTTATCGGGAGATCGGTCTATATGGCAGCTATATCTAAATATATTCCGACCATATTTGGATCAGATGTCGGAAGGCCTTAAAGTACTCACTGTTTAAAATTTCAGCGAAATCGGATAAAAATAAAGCATTTATGGACAGATTGGTCTAAACACCATCTATGTCCAAATATGGTCCGATTTGGCCCGTTCAAGAACTTAACCAGCGCGCATCGAAAAGACGTATCAAATTTCAGCCCAATATCTCAATTTTCGAAGGCTGTAGAATGAATACAACAGACGGACGGATAGCCGGAGGGACACACCGACATCGTTAAATCGTCTTAGAATTTTACGACGATCCGAAATATATATATTTTGTAGGGTCGGAAATTGATATTTCGAAGTGTTGCAAACGAAATGACAAAATGAATACCCCCTATCCTATGATGGCGGATATAAAAATCTGAAATTACACAAAAAACATGCATTGGGAAGAGTACAGCTAACAGGGTTGTCGAGCGTGGTTAATGTGGTATTTAGATCATAGGGGCGTTTTTGCAATAAATTCAGTTTAAGTATAACATAACAACGTACGGCCCTTGAAGCCTTCATATCTAATATGGCTGATGAGTAATTCTAAACCAAATTACAAAACCCGTCCCATAGTGGTTGGTATGTGTTGCGATCTCTGACTTTCCTTTTCCTTTGTCTCGAACGATAAATAAGCAGAAAATTTGATTTTAATTTAATTATTTATGCAAATTTTAAGAACACGTGGGTCCATGCCACTGGTATTCAGTCTAGAACTTCGTTACCTTTGTGCGACAGCAATTTGACCCCTTCTTTTGGCTTGCCTTTTTTTGTGACATCAATACCTGTTTCTAAACCTATTTAATAGTTATCCCTTTTATTTCCCAATAAAGCCATAGTAATTGAAAATCCATGAAAACTCAAATATTTATTTTAATTCAAGCTCAAGGTCATTGTTATACCCTCCACCATTGGATGGGGGGTATACTAATGTCGTCATTCCGTTTGTAACATATCGATCGTCTTGACATTCTAAGTCGATTAAGCCCTGTCCGTCCGTCTGTATGTCGATAACTTTGCGAGGCGCTTGAAATATTGCACGAATACTTCCTATTAGTATGAGTTGGTTGGGATTGTAAATTGGTTCTATTGGTCCATGTTTTGATATAGCTGCCATATAAACCGATCACAGATCTTGATTTCTTGAGCCTCTAGAGGGCGCAATTATTATCCGATTTGGCGGATAATAATTGCACGAAGTTTTTTATTCTAACTTTTAACAACTGCGCCAAGTATGATTCACATCGGTTCATAACCTGATATAGCTCCCATATAATCCGATCTCGAATTTTGATTTCGTGAGTATCCAGAGGACGCTATTATTATCCGATATGGCTGAAAATTTGCAAGAAGTACCCACCACCATAGAATCTAGTCATTCCGTTTGTAACACCTCGAAATATTGATCTAGGACCCATAAAGTATATATATCCGTGATCAAGAACCTAATGCAGCTCCCATATACACTAATCTCCCAATTTGACTTTTTAAGCCCTTAAAAGCCGCGATTTTCATCCGATTTGTCTGAAATTTTGCACAATGAATTCCACTTTGGTCTCCAATAGCCAAACCAAGTATGGCCCCTAATTGGTTCATAACTTGGTATAGCTCAAAAAGCATAGCAATTCTTATCCATTATCCTTTGTTTGCATATAAAGAGATATCGACCAAAGGAATTGACATATACGATACATGGTGGAGGGTATATAAGATTCGCCCCGGCCGAACTAAGCACGCTTTAACATATTTTTTTTATTTAAATTTTCATTTATTCTTCAATATTTCACCCACTCTTTGGCGGTCATTCTCAAGATAATCTTATAAAGGGTGATTTTTTTGAGGTTAGGATTTTCATGCATTAGTATTTGACAGATCACGTGGGATTTCAGACATGGTGTCAAAGAGAAAGATGCTCAGTATGCTTTGACATTTCATCATGAATAGACTTACTAACGAGCAACGCTTGCAAATCATTGAATTTTATTACCAAAATCAGTGTTCGGTTCGAAATGTGTTCATTCACCGTTCAGCGATGAGGCTCATTTCTGGTTGAATGGCTACGTAAATAAGCAAAATTGCCGCATTTGGAGTGAAGAGCAACCAGAAGCCGTTCAAGAACTGCCCATGCATCCCGAAAAATGCACTGTTTGGTGTGGTTTGTACGCTGGTGGAATCATTGGACCGTATTTTTTCAAAGATGCTGTTGGACGCAACGTAACGGTGAATGAACACATTTCGAACCGAACACTGATTTTGGTAATAAAATTCAATGATTTGCAAGCGTTGCTGGTTAGTAAGTCTATTCATGATGAAATGTCAAAGCATACTGAGCATCTTTCTCTTTGACACCATGTCTGAAATCCCACGTGATCTGTCAAATACTAATGCATGAAAATCCTAACCTCAAAAAAATCACCCTTTATAAAACAAGTATAAAACAACAATGTGCTGAATTTTTTCTTTCCTCCAGCGTAGGATAGCGGGTATATTTATTTAGTCATTCCGTTTGCAACATACTGAAATATCAATTTCCGACCCTACAAAGTATATATATTTCGGATTGTCGTAAAATTCTAAGACGATTTAACGACGTCCGTGTGTCGGTACGTCTGTCCGTCCGTCTGTTGTAATCACTCTACAGCCTTCAAAAATTAAGATATTGAGCTAAAATTTGGCACAGATAGACCGATCTGCCGCTGAAATTTGAAACTGTGAGTAGATTAAGGCTTCCCGACATCTGACCCAAATATGGTTCAGATCGGACTATATTCAGATATAGCTGCTATATATACTGATCTGCCGATAAAGGGTCTGAAGCCCATAAAAGCTTTATTTATTATTCGATTTCGCTGAAACAGTGTGTTAATTTAAGCCTGCCGACATCTGACATAAATATGGCTTGGATCGGACTATATTTAGATATAGCTGCCATATAGACCGATCTGCCAATAAAAACTTTATTTTTTAACCGGTTTCGCTGAAATTTGAAACGGTGAGTAGTTTAAGGCCTCCCAATATAGGACCCAAAATGGTATTGACTTACAAAAATTTTTTCAAACAAGGTGTTAATTGCTTTTATATTGATATAGAGATTCGCGACAAGTGATTGTTGAATAGGGCATACGTTGAACATATTTTTAATTGTACGAATTAAATTTTTAGTTAATAGTATAAATGGTGTATTGACCAAAACTATATTGTGTTCCCTTTCACACATATGTAATGCGAAAGAAGTGCGAATGAGTTAAATATATGTCTAGTTTCTATCACATACAGACACAAAGTAATAACTTTAAAGTTAAACAAATGTATTGTGAAAAATTTCGATGTGAACAAATAGAATGGATGAATGCCAAACGCAACAAATTGGTGTTTATAAATACATATCTTTTTAAATATAAAAATCTATTTGTGTTTGTTTGTTTGTTCC